>NC_062188.1:2926717-2986717 GCF_912470025.1 Vespa velutina
GGACCGTCTCGCTACTTTCTCTTTCTTTATCTCTCTCTCTCTTTCTCTCTCTCTCTCTCTCTCTCTCTCTCTCATCGTTAACGATAAGAAACCGGTAGAAAAATGCATAGCACGTCGTATACTATATTCGTACTCCGAAAAAAATCGTGAGGACGATGTTACTTAACGATAAGCGAAAACTTGGACCGATGAACTTTCGGCATAAACGCAAAGTACGAGTCTCGTGTTCTCTCAAGATGGATATAAAACGCGGAAGCAAATCTAAAAGGGCCCGTCGTCCTACGTGAACCCCAGTCATGACTTTTGGATTCCAACTTATCCAGAATTCTCGTGAGAATTCTTACGATTACAAAGTTTTCTTTATATATTTTCTTATATATTCCTTTTCTTTTCTTTTTTTTTCTTTTCTTTTTTTTTCTTTTTTTTCTTTTTTTTTTCTTAATTTCTTTTGTTACGAGCTAATTAGTAAACGCAAATAATCCTCCTCCATCTTTATCGTCGCACCGGCGTTTACCGTTAAAACAGGTAACTCGCTCTCTTTAAATATACTTTCTATCTTTGTTTCAACGTATTATACTTTACGATCTCTCGTTAATTTTCAAACATTGAGCTTCTGATATCGCTTAGCGGGAGACTTCGTATAATTTAATCGAATCATAAAATCGAGGATATAGCTATACGTAGGTCGTTGCGTCGTAATATTTATTAAAGTTCTTCGAACATTTTTCATGAAGAAGATAACGTTTATGATGACACTTTTATACATATATATATTACATTATTATATATATTATGCACACACACACATACACACACACACACATATATATATATATATTATGTTTACTCGTCCTAAAAAAAGTCATTCAACGAACGTATGATCATTTTGTGACTCATTATGTATAAACATTTCATATTTATATATATATATATATATATATATACATGTATATGATCATTATAATTAACAGACATGTATGAATCAAAAAAGTCTTAATGTATATCCAGCTCGTTTTGAATAAAAATCTCCGAGTAATAATAAAGAAAGGATGATAATAATAATAATAATAATAATAAAAGAAAAAAAAAGAAAGAAAGAAAGAAAGAAAGAAAAAAAACAGGAGGAAGAAGAAGAAAAATGAGAAGAAGAAAGGAGGAAAGGAAAAGAAGAAAGAAGAAAAAAAAAAGAAGGATAAGAAGTGAGGCAACTGTAGAAGGCACAAATTAGATTTAATCTTGTACGATACAAACGCAAGTAAATCTTACGATCGAGAACGTGCGCGATGCTAGATCGTCCCTCAGCGAAGACCATTCTCCCCCCACCTCAACCCTCTCTATCCCTTCGCCTCCTCCTCCTCCTCTTCCTCACGACTTCACAGCTCTCGCGCGCGAGTCAGACCTTATCTCGGCACTCGATCTCGACTAAGCGAGATGGTACATACATATAAAGAGATTAAAGAAGGAAAAGGAAAAGAATAAGTGACGGTGGCGATGGAGACGGCGGTGGCGGCAGCGAGCTTTTTAAATAACTATAATGAGAGCAATTATCGTGTGCGCGGGCAAGCAGAGTGTGACGACGTTGAGAGAGAGAGAGAGAGAGAGAGAGAGAGAAAGGAGAGAGGAAAAGGAGGAGTAGAAGTAAAAGGAGGAGAAAAAGGAGAAGAAGAAGGAGAAGGAGGAAGAGGAGGATGAGGAGGAGGAGAGAAAAGGAAAGAAGAATGGTATAGAAGGAAGAAATTTGATGGTAACGATGGACTACGACAATAACTACGATGACGTTGACAAAAAGAGAAATAGAAACTAGAAGAAAAAGAAAAGAATGGAGGTGGAGTGTAATAAAACTATAAAGGAAATAGAAAGAGAGAGAAAGAGAGAGAGAGAGAGAGAGAGAGGAGATAGGCAGCGCGTGGCAGGCGTTTCCTCCCTCTCGAACCGAGTCGCGGAGCGTGCAACCGCCTCCGGCGGGCGCTCGGGGCCTTAACTACTTTCTTATTCGCTCGTTCGGGGCCAGCCTCGCGTTACCTCCTCGCCACCGTTGCCGCCAAAGCCGCTTTCTTACGTGTGTTCATTCTTCTTACCTCCTCTCGCCTCTTTTACCGCCACCCTGCCACCCCCCTACCAACCGCCTCCACCTCCTCCTCTTCCTTCTCTACTTCCACCTCCTTCACCTCCTCCTCCTCCTTCTCCGGAAGACCGTACCCCGAGAGGAACTGCGGGTCAGAGAGCACGAGGCATATTCGATGCAGACTCGTGGCTCGTGCCTAGATCCATTGGCGCCTAACTAACTATGCCAGATAACAAAAAACACTATGCCTCTTTTCTATATCTCTACATTCTTATTTTCCAACGTTCACTTGAATTTCTTTACATCGTTAATAATTACGTCGTAACAATATTGAATTACAAATTGAACGATCGTAAAAATGAATTTGATTGGAGGAATCGATCGATAATATCATTTATGTACTATCGATATCGAAAAAAAATCTTTCGTTAATCCTTGTTACTCGATGTAACAAATTATATCATCGTTTGATCACTTACTACTATGAATGTAAAAAGGAAATTTATATTTGTATAGGATGATTATTAAAGTATTAATAAAATCGTATAATAGAATGATAAATTCTATTGGTATCGTAAAGATCTTCTTTCATCAGCCCGTGTAAATAATATATATATATATTTTATATATGTATATTATGTATATATATATATGTATATATATATATATATACATATATGTATATACATAAACATGTATTAATCATATACGATAGAGGATGGTAAAATCTTAAAGATTTGATAAGTTCGACGCCGATGCTACGACGATATAACGAGAAACGTGTTGCACGGAGAGCGTACGGGAGCGAAGTAGCCTCGCTTATGGTCCGATGGTGCCCGAGGAGCATAACAGTTCGCGGAGCATAACGCCACGAGCCATCATATCCTCCTTCCAGAAAGGCTCCTCTTCGGTGGTGCTTTCCTCCTTCTCCTCCACCTCCACCTCCACCTCTACCTCCACCTCCACCTCCACCTCCTTTGACGCTTCTTCTATGCTTCTTCTCTACCTCGTCCATCTTCTCGCGGTGCGTAGGCGCAACGACACATGAACACGCGCCGCGTCTTCTTTTACGAGATCACGAGACTCCTCTCTCTCTCTCTCTCTCTCTCTCTTTTTCTCTCGCATACTATCTGTCTATCCATCTATCTCTTTTTTCTCTCTATTTCTTTGACGCGTCCTCGTAAGTACATCTTATTTAATGATTGTGAGACTATGTTTCTACATTTCTACTTATATTCTCGGTAACATAGAATACATGCAATAATTTGTATATATATATATATATATATATATATATATATATATATATATATATATATAGATATTATTGTAATGATTATTATTTCTCCGAAATAATAATTGTCTGAAACATTAATTATCGTTGATGAAATAAGAAAGGCCGTATTAATAGAAAAATAATGCATAACGTTTCGCAAGTTTCGAAGTTGAAACATCGTTATAATTCTTGAAATATATACATATGTATGTACATATCGACCGTTTGAATTTCAAGTTAAATAATATACCTTCGATCACGTGTTCAAGAATTTCGTTATTAAAATAATTAAACAGAACGTGAAGATTATTCATTTTGACGTGGTAATTTCTTGTTTCTTCTTCTTCTTCTTCTTCTTCTTCTTTCTTTCTTTTTCATTGTTTCTTTTTTTCTTTTCTTTTTTTTTTTCTCCTCTCGGTACGAACTACTCGTGGATTTGTTATCTACGAAACGAATGAGAAATAATAATTAATAAGACGTTAGTGACAAAAAAAAAGAGAAAGAAAGAAAAAAAAAAGAAAAAAAGAAGAAAAGACGGGGTAAGGGAAAAGAATAAAAAAGATGAATCAAGAAAAAATAAATCAAGTGCGGGATTTAGCGTGGAACGAGCCGCGTGCGTGTTCCGCTTACGCGCGGGCTCGTGCGCTCGTGCGCCCGCGCACACGTTCCTTCGGTTTCCGCGAACTAGATCGGTCAGGCAGATATTAGGAGCAACGCGTCTGCCATTGCACTGGCAAATACTCCTGCCTGCCTGCTTGCCTGCCTACCTGCCTGCCTGCCTGCCTACTTGCCTGCCTGCCTGCCTGCCTACCTGCCTGTTTGCTTGCCTGTTTGCTTGCCTGTCTACCTGCCTGCCTATCTGCTTCCTTGCCTGCTTGCTTCTACCTGTTCGTCTCTGCTCGCTTGGTCATTGTCCACCATGAACACGTATAGGAAGTAAACGACGAGTCGCCGATATTTCTATAATTCTTTTGGAGGTGACGTATAATATCACGTGTATATAAATATATTATATACGAGAACGTGAATGAAACTCCTAAATACATGTATTATTGTATTCTCCATTATTAACGAAAATAGATTGGAAATAATTAATTAACGATATAGCAAGTGACAATTTTTTTCTTCAATTTATTTCGTACTTCGCGGGGGAGGTATAAATAGTTTCAAAGAATTTTTCTTGTTTTTTTTCTTTTTTCTTTTTTATTCTTTATATAGGATTTACGACGCGTTTGAAAATCTTATTACAAATGTCACGTGGAATATTTCCATTTAATGTTATCGTGCATGCGAGAAAAAAAAAGAGAGAAAGAAAGAAAAAAATGCAAAAAAGATATCCACGTAAATCGCGCCTCTTCGCTTATCATAAATTTCAATGTACGTATTGTACGTTCGGCGAAATCGATAGAAAATATTTTTATTCCGTTTTCAATCCGGGACAAGGTAGAATAATAGTAGTAGTAGTGAGTGGGTATAATCGTAAAAATTTTACGCCCCAGCGATCCTCTTCTTTCGCACCTTCGAATAAAGGAGAAAGTTTGACTTCCGCGTACGTCACCCTTTAATCATCGTGTTCGAACTTCCGCAATGATTGTCCATGAAAGATCCAAATTTTTCCTTTTTTTTATTTTTTCTTCTTTTTCTTTTTTCCTTTTTTTTTACACAATTTCCAAATATTTCCTTTCGTACTGATTGCGAAAGAAGAAGAAGAAGAAAAAAAAAAAAGAGAAAAAAGAAAGAGAGAGAGAAAGAGAGAGAGAGAGAGAGAGGGAAGAAAAACCTAACCGACGATCTGATTTAACTTTTTATAATTTCCTCTTTTCTTCTTCTTCTTTTTTCTTTGTTTTTTTTCTGTTCCTTTTTTTTCTTTCCTTTTTTTTTCTTTTTTTTTCCTTTTTTTTTTCTTTTTTTTTTTTTTTTTTTTTTTTTTTTTATTGTTCATATACATAGAAGAAAAAATTCTACTAACTAACTAACTCATTATAAAGAGGAATCACGAGTAGAATCTTTTTTCGAGATAGTAAACGCGAAGATCTGAGTTGCGAGAAACAACCGTTGTCCAGTGGCGAACGGCAGGAAGCCAATAAGAAGAAGTTAACACACTCGCGATGAGATTTTCGGTACGATAATCATAGGGAAACTACGGACGCCCATTGTGACAACCCCTACTCCCCCGTCCGCCCTTCTATCCCTCCACCTATCTCCTCCTCCTCCTCCTCTCCACTCACCCACCCCCGCCCCCCGACCCCTATCCACAAGCATCCACTATGAGCACGATAATTACGCCGGTAATAACTCGGTAAACAGACGCGTTCGCTATCTCTTCATCGTCGTTATTGTTGGTCAGGCGGGTGTTACTGACCGGTGAAATGATTATACTCTGTTCTTTTCGTCACTAAATCTTGTGCAATTAAACATTTACGACACGTACCGACACATTACGTACGTACAATCACAAAATATTTTTTTTTTTCGTCTTCTCTCTCTCCCTCTCTCTCTCTCTCTCCCTCTCTCTCTCTCTCTCTCTCTTTTATTTCTTCCGATTCAATCGCAGAAATATTTTCCAAATGATTTATTGCAAATTTTCAAATTCCTTTTTCTACCTCTGCTCCTCTCCCGCCTTCTCTCTCTCTCTCTCTCTCTCTCTCTCTCTCTAATATTTTCGTAATAAAATGAATTATGATCTTTAATTTCGATCGATTTTTCAAAATTTCCATCCGGTCGTTGGATCCGTATCCGTTTTTCCCTTACTGATTTTTCTTGACGGACGTTGACGTTCCAGGATAAAAGAAAGGGTGAAGGGTAAGAAGAGGAAGGAGGTAGAAGTGAATGAGCGTATGGATCTAAAGAGAAGTTGGAAGGAGTAGGATCGGCAGGGCGGCACCTGACCGGAAAGCGTCACAGTCACCGCATTCAGCCTCGTTCTCCTCCTCCACCTCCACCAACTTCTCCTCCTTCTCCTCCTTTAGCCCTCCCCCCTTCCATCGTCGCTTTCGCCCGATTCTCTCTTTTTTTTTTTTTTCTTTTTCCTTTTTTTTGTCTTCTTCTTCTTCTTCAACATATCTACTCATTCCGTTTTCCCTTCGAAGGGTTGTTTGTTATAATATATCTTACATTGAACTTTCGAAATTGGTAACGGGCGTGTCTATGTGTCGTTCTTTTTTTTTTTCTATATTATAAAAAATATCTATGAATATACGATGGGATATATGTAATGTACGTGTTCTATCTGTCAATTTGTTACGTGTATGCATATATATATATATACACATATATATATTTTTTTTTATTTTTTATTTTGTATCAGGAGTGAACGAACGAAGTCTATGGCGATACGTTAATGTACTACATGGTGGACGTTAAATGAAGATTCAAGAAAGTGAGAGAGAGAGAGAGAGAGAGAGAGAGAGAGAGAGAGAGAAAGAAAGGAAGAGGGTAAAGAAAGAAAGAGATGGACGCTAAGGACACATAATAGCAGGATGTTACAACGCCCGTGTCCGGTACATAAGTATCTGGTTTCATAAATGAAAGTGTCTTCATTCATAGATACATATTTCCATACAATTGCAGCTATTGGTTCGTATCTTATGATATCGCCATTATGTGAGGACCAGTGCGTTACATATGTACATAGCGCCATTATATACAAATTCCTAGATAATGTTGTGCCACTGCTGCATTAATGATAAAGTTGTTTGGATATTGTGATATTACGTATGTCCAAATGTATACATATGTATATACTTATATATATATGTGTATATAAATATATAAAAAAGAAACTAGACTAGTGAGCTTCCTTTTGATTGTTGATAAAAAATTTATTGATTATGCGTTACATACTCTACTTCTCTATCGATATCTATCTAACTAGAAAGAAATCTTGTTGGTTTTCTTTGTAAGAATAAATTGAACATTGTGACAACAAAACACAGCTCTCTCTCTCTCTCTCTCTCTCTCTCTCTCTCTCTCTCTCTCTCTCTGTCTCTTTCTCTCTTTCTCTCCCGACGCGCCCTATACGCTAGGTAGGAAGCCATCCTTCCTAGCATCCAAAGTCCACACAGGAAATCTCAGACGCACCCACCGAAACACCCCGCCCCTCTGTCCGAGCCGATTTAATGTCTCGTTTCCTCCCGGACGATAAGGGGGCTACGATTTTATAGAAGTTCCATCGCACGGCATAAACGGAAACGAACATTTCTGGGGTACGAAGGTCGTCCTTCGAAAAGAATAAAGAAATTTTCTAAATCGAACCTTTCACTTTTTTTGTCTTCTTTTTTTTTTTTCTTTTTGCTTGTTTAATCACAACTAAAACTTGATTTTTTCTTAAAAAGAACAAAACAAAAAAAGGAAGAATGAAAAAAACGTTCATAATAATTTTAACACAACGTTCTAATGAACCATATAAATCCAATAATTTCATTTCATTTCATTTCATTTCATTCTAATCGCATAACACGCAGACACACATACACACAAGAGCGTGTTTGTCTTCACAAGAAACTATAGTTCGTGTCTTCAGCGATATAAAACTTTCGCAGGTGCACTTGGTCAAATCGATCGACCGATAAACGAATAGATAACTATCGATGCAAATACACACCTT
The DNA here is from genome assembly GCF_912470025.1 of Vespa velutina. Classification (NCBI taxonomy): domain Eukaryota; kingdom Metazoa; phylum Arthropoda; class Insecta; order Hymenoptera; family Vespidae; genus Vespa; species Vespa velutina. The sequence continues at coordinate 2,934,665 of NC_062188.1, forward strand.
CCAAATATATTCCCGAAACTTTCTCTCTGTCTTTAAAAAAAAATGTAACGTTCGAATGTTAATTACGGTAAAGTAAAGACCAAAAAAAAAAAAAAGAAAAAAAAAAGAAAAACGAGAAAAAAAGTAAACATAATCGTACGAAATCGTATTAAATGATTTGACTTGGAACACGTTCGTTGGCACAGTTGAAATGAGTTTCGATGGTAATCGAAAAAAAGAAAGGAAATGAAAGTGAAGAAGAAGAAGAAGAAGAAGAAGAAGAAAACGAGGAAGAAGAAGAGAAAGAAGCCATTTTGATTAGGACAGCTGGTATTCTCTCATTAAAGTGAAAAATTCTTTTGCACCGTGTTCGTGTACACAGTTAGCGATCGCGAATAGAGGACGTACCAAGCGAGATAGTAAATTTTATAAAATAATAGCCCAACGGTGACTGCATATTCATTTTTCCGGAGGGTCCGCCTCCCATCCCACCCTACCCCACTTCTCCCCACCTTATTTTACTTCATCGTCCTCTCTTTCTCTCTCTCTCTCTCTCTCTCTGTCTTTCTCACTCTACGTCGTTGTAGTCGTCGTAGTTGTTGTTGTCCACGATACTCGCGGACTACATATGTATGAGCTTCTGCTGGACACGGTAGTCATGCCTCGGCGAACGGACTCCCTTCTCCGTTCTTTTATTTTTCCTACGAACTCTGCAAACGCAACCCTCTTTTGCTCGTAACAGAAATATAAACAATAAGAGACTCGTAACCCGAAAAGTATAGAAGGCGACTCTATGGGTAAGCCGGATGATTAGCACTCCTTGCCTTCCTTCCGAGTGCAAATCGCATGACGATTTTTGTCAGGACGTTTCCTTGATTACTCGAGTTATTGTTATTATTTTCATTATTATTTTTGTTATTGTTGTTATTGTTACTATTATTATTATTATTATTATTATTATTATTATTATTATTATTATGATTATTATTATTATTATTATTATTATTAATAAGTTGTTCGGTGTACGGATAAAAAGGGCGAAATGAATGTATAAATAAAAGGGTGACCGAGTTTAAGATTTTTCCTCGTTTCTACGTAGTAGCATCACAGTTGTATTATACATATCTACTTTATGAATATGAATTGGTAATATTATTGCATTGAGTATTAAAAATGTATGACTCGATTTGAAACTATCTATATATAACATAGCATTTGTAATATCATTTATATCTGCTATCCGTTTAACATAATTTCTATAATAGATGATTATTTTATTCTAGCTTTAATCAATAGTTCTTGATATATCACATTGTACATATCAATTGATAATACAAGATTATTGATATTAACAAGATGAAAATGATTATCATTTCTTTATCTAAATCGGTCGTTAATTTTCTTCCCTTTTTATTGGCAATCACAATAGCAATTTTTTTTTCCATATAAATATTCACATATATTTAATATTGTATAATGTTCGTATATATGCGAGCGCACGATATATATATATATATATATATATATATATATATATATATATATATATATATATATATATATTGTGTATATAAAAATAGCACACACATATAGACACATACATTATATATTTAATACAATATATATATATATATATATATATATATATATATATATATATAATATATACATATACAAAATATATACATAGCTATATATATGCGTGTGTGTATATACATAATATATAATAATATATATAATAATATATATATAATGTTTATTTGTGTATTATATATGTTTATAAATCTTAAAAAATCTTAAAAAACAAGATGCTTCTGCTCGTTCTTTCGTTCGTTCTTTCGTTCGTTCTTTCGTTCTTTCGTTCGTTCGTTCGTTCGTTCGTTCGCATTAAAGAGCAATTAGCCGCGGCTCGCGATCACGCTGATGCCCGGAAGCGATAGAAGCCGGCCGCGCGTGCCACCCTTACACGCGCTCGCGCACACAAGCTAAAACACGCGCCTTCTACGGCCTCGGGAGAGGTACCTTCTTACCTTTTTCATCGTCTTTATACTTAGACGATATTCAACAAGAGGCACGAACGAGCGTGAAAAAAAAAAAGGAAAAGAAAAAAAAACGAAGAAGAAGAAGAAGAAGAAGAAGACGAAGGAGAAAAAGAAAGAAGGAAGAAAGATGGAGATGGTTATATATTCTTTCCTCTTTCTCTTCATTTCTTTCTTCACCCTTCTTTTTCAACCAACCCCCCTTTCTTTTCTACTCTCCCCACCCCTTAATCTCTTCTTATCCCTTCCACAAGACGCCATGTACTCAATTACCGTCGAAGATAATCATTATCACGGAAACTACATCGCTGGGCCTCATTGCCCCAATCCTTAATTAACCGACGGCCGTAATTGGCAGTACTGGACGTATCTACGTATATATACGTGTATATATATATATATATATATATATGTGTGTGCACATACATATGTGTGTTTTTGTGTATACGTATTTATGTAGTCGTACGTTCCGTATGCGGTAAGCATGCGTTAAGAAATAGTATTCGCCCGATAAATATGTTCTACCAACGTGTATCTTAGCGAGGCCAACGGATTCGGATTCTCATGAAAGATTTATAAGGGCTAACGCAGTCTACGATGATGATCATTATGCGAATGATGCGATCATGACTACGAAATGAATCTTGTTTGTAACGGTTGCTATTCACTTATTAATTCTTATCAATGTTTATATAGTTATGCATATCTATTTTATTTATATTCTCTTTCTCGTTTTACTAATAATTATTGACAAGATATAATTATATTATAATTATTTAAAAAATTGTATAAAGTGTTTATTTTTTAAGTTTATATTATTATTATTATTATTATTATTATTATTATTATTATTATTATTATTATTATTATTTTTATTATTATTATCATTGTATATCTATTTATCTGTAATTTTCTTTCCTATAAATGGTTCATCATCATTTATAAAAAAGTATTATAATTATTAAAGAATGATGCAAATTTTATTTTCCAAAGTTCATTGTTATTGCTATATTAGTATTATTATTATTATTATTATTATTATTATTATTTTTATTATTATATAATTGTTCGTCTATAACTTTCTCATCCCTCAAAACGGATCATCATTTTTATTTTTCTCTACAAGCAGCATGTCGGGATACATTTACAATCCTTATATTGATAATCCGTATTACTTCGTGCTATATGCATACCTCGACTCTTCTTTTATTTCGATGGAAGACTTTCTTGAGATAAAATATAAAATGCAGGATGAATTAAAGACCAAGGCTAAAGTAAGTAACGCTTGCATATACGAGAGAGTCTCACGCACGCATAGGCCAGCTCTCAACGTTCGGTTAATTGTAATTTATGTTCCGTAGACTTAGGTCTACTGCTATTGCATTAACTATACGCTTACGTACTTAGATGTTCCTCCATATTTCTTCTTTTTTTTTGTTTTTTGTTTTTTGTTTCTCTCTACCAATTCATTTTTACAAAATAAATTATCGTATCGGTGCTATATAAATATATATATATATATATATTTATCATTTGGAAAGTATTGTATCTAATGATATCGTGATTAGAAAAAAAAAAAAATAGAATATTTCACCTTAAAAGAGATAGTAAAAAATTTCATCGGCAAACCCTTTGTAAATCCTTCTCTGATATATTCACCGACCGACGTAAGGGTCATTTTCAAGCTTCGTTTCGTCGTCGTTTTACAACTATCCAAAGAAAGAGATCGATCGATCGGGACTAACGTAGAACACGAACAAGCAAATATGTAGGTACATACATACATAAGGTATATAAAGTTGAAAATACGATAGTTGAAGACGAATGAAGTTTCGACGAGCGGTCGAAGATAAAGGGATCGTCTTTTCCTTTCCCATAAAACAAAACGTTTTCGTTTTATGCTGATCGATTTGTTGTTCTGTGATTTTATAACTTCACCTGTCTATACTTACATTCCCGCAGTGATGCCAAGGTTCAAACGAACCGCTATAGTTTAGATACCTTTCCTATGAACATCAAAACGAGGCTTTACATATTTCGCGATAAGGGTCGGCGAAATTCAAAGATTCTTTGTGCCCTTTTATACGCGTCGTCGGTACAAAGGGTTCATACCAGCGAAACGTATCGAATGCATTCCTGTTTTCGAAGGTATTGAAAGAAGAGATAAAAGAGAAGATGAAATCGAGTTAAAGTTGGAATGTTAAAAATATATATTTATTTATTATGAATTTTATATTATATATGCTGCAGTTTATTATTAAATATTCCTTATATTTTATAATAATCCTTATAAAATGTAACGCCAATAACAAGGACACTTGTTATTTCGTAAAATACATTTTATGAAAATTACTTTCGTCGTTACATTTTTTGTATTTTTCTTTGTCTTTTCTTTTCTTCTCTTTTTTCTTTTTTGTTTTTATTTTTGTCTTGTTTTTTTTCTTCTTCTTTTTAAATAGATCTATTATTCATATATAAAGATCATATTACGTTTTTCTAAGGATTAATAATATATTTATAGTTTTGTTGAGAAAATCTGAGAATTCCGAGTGATATATAATAAGCGATATAAAAAAATTAATATTACGTTTACTCGATCGGATATTATATATTTTAATTTATGTACAAATTGTTTTTCTTTTCCTTTTCTTTCATTTTTTTTTATCTTTTCTTTTTTTTCTTTTTTTTCTTTTTTTTTTTTGTTTTTTTTTTTTTTTTTTTAATCAAACATGTATATATATATATATATGTATATGCGATCGCGATACACACTGACTGAGATCAAAATACTTCAAATCTTGGACCGTGTAGTACTTAAGATCGTAAAAATTATCTGTATCCATTTGAAAATATTTATAATCTTCTAAATAGGACACTTTGATTCCGAAGAACCATCCTTTTGTTCATTAGATATATCTTCAGCTGCCAAAGCTAATACCTCTTCGCATACTCGTTTATAAACCCATGCATCACCCTTCAATCTTTTTCTTCGTATACCGACTAATAATTTATCATCGGAAATACCTTCCAATAAACATACTTCTAATTCGAATGAACATGCATTTCTAGATAAAAATGGTTTCGTATTATTAACGTCTTCCGTACAATCGTCTGTTTCTCCTTGTAGAATGAAACTACGAAAATTTTTATCATATCATTAATTGTTACTTGCTTATTTATTTTAATAATAGATCCTTTTTTTATTTACCCTTTTTGATGACACATAATTCCTTTACGTCGCAAAGCTCGTCGTAATTGCGACAAGACGTACTTCGGACAATCACTTGACGTTGATGATACATTGCACAAACCCTTCAAAAAATAAAGCAAAATCATTTAAATAATTTAATTAAGTTTATATATATTTCTTTTTAAGTAATTGATATAGTATATAATTTAGTATATATATATATATATATATATATATATATATACAATATTTTTTTTTAAATGAAAAAATACGTACTTTTCCGGAAAGTACAGTCGGCTGATCGGGATCTACATTCTCATTTTTGATTCGCCGTTTTGGGGTAAGAACGCACCTAACACGATGCAACCCTCTCTCCAAACCCATTATAACTTTTCTTGCACTTCCAGGCGTCGAGGATTGTGCATCTCTATATATCAAATATTTTGTCAATCAAATATCAGTATTAATTTAATGAAATCAAATTGCAATGATTTTACCTAGATTCCAATGGTACGTTATTGGTAGGTGTTGACACAAGTTTATTTTTTTCAGTACATTTCTTTGCTGGCACTAAAACAATAGTATTTAAGATATTATGATAATTTTCATGTTACAAGATACATGTTATAAAAAAGCACAAAGATATATTTGTTTAATAAAAATAAAACACATAAATTGTGCTGAAAAAAACCCTTTAACTCTAAACAGCGTGTTATTTCTCTCTCTTTCTCTCTTTCTCTCTTTCTCTCTCTCTCTCTCTCTCTCGCTCTCTCGCCCTCTTTCGCTCTCTTCATCTCTCTCTATTGTAATTATCCACTTTACATATATCTACTGTAATGTATAGATCTTAGGAACTTCCATTAAAGTTTCTAATTAAGATGTTGGTATCACCTAATTAGTAGCCAACTTTAGAAAACATATTGCAGAGACAGAGAGTATGTTTTACAACCAAAAGTAAAATAGCTTTCTAAAGATGTTTTTTTTATAAGAAAACAAATATGTTAATATATATACATAAATATATATATATATATATATATATATATACTTAGTTGCATATATTTATAATAAAAACAGAACTTACCAGGGGAAGAACACTCATCTGATTCTTTACTTCTTAATCTTTTTCTACAAGCAGTTTGCGGTTCTGTGAATCGTTTTACAGTTTTATCTAAAAATAGAAATACAATTCAATTTAAAAACAAAATTACAAATAACAAAACGTCTATGTAGAATCAAGTACTAACCAGTAATAGGAGTTTTGTATTTGTTAGTTGAAAAGTCATTGGTAATGGGTGATTTTCTAATTACTTTATTATTTCTAGGAGAGTGTTCCAAATTTGTAATAAAATTATGAATTCCATCTTCATGCTGTGGTAAATCGACTCCTGTCTATATAACAATAATATGTGATATCAATAATTAGGAATGATATATAGGTATAAAAAATAGTAACAAATATATACCAAGCCCTGCCTGAAATAAGACTTCGCGGAGGATGATATTTTTAAAGAAAGCCCACGTAATTTTCTATCAAGTAATAATAAATATGTGGCTGTTCTATAATCAGTTCTATCACTTTTAGCTAATATGTTCCATATATCTGAACTATGTTCTCCACAAATTGCCGACATAGTACTTAATACATCGTCATCTTTCTCAAACTGCGTATCCATGTAACAAAATATCTTTTTTTATTGAAGTAGCCTAGTATACGGATAAAAACAAATTGTTTTTAAAATTCTTACATTAGTTTTATGAACAAATGATATTGGATTAAGGAAACCTGATGTTATCCATGGGTGATTGCACAATTCTTGAATTGTTATCCTCTTTTTTGGATCTCTTTGTAACATTGCACGAATTAATCTCTTGCTGCTAATAGATAACCAACCTGGCTCGTCATATTTCCCATTCTAAATATAACAGATAAATTTAAAGTACCAGAATAGTTGAAGATGAAAAATACAAGGATTAGAAGATTCTTACCAAAATTTTTTTGTATAAATTCTCTATACTATTGTCATCAAATGGAAGGAAACCACAGAGTAAAGCATAAAGAATGACTCCCATGCTCCAAATGTCTACTTCTGAACCTATCCATAAAATAATTATGACAACTTCTGTTTTTATTTTCTTTTTTTTTTTTTTTTTTTTTTTTTTTTTTTTTTTAATAAAAGTAGGAAATAATCAAAATTAAAAATATTATTAAGAACCTAAGTATTTTTTGCCTAATATCAATTCCGGTGCTGCATAAGTTGGAGAACCACAAGAAGTATACAAATGTGATTGCATTCCACTTTTTGGTTTTGCGCATAAACCAAAATCAATGAGTTTCAAATTTTCATCTTTATCTAATAAAACATTTTCCTATAAATAAGTACAACTCATTATATTTGTTTACTGATTGATATGTAAAAAAAAAAAATATATATATATATATGAAACAAACATACAGGCTTAAGATCACGATGAGCATATCCGAGACTATGCAAATATGCTACTGCAGAAACAATTTGACGAAAAAATTTGCGAGATTCTGACTCAGTCAATCTATTTCTTTCAACTGTAAAAATAATGAAATTAATTCTTGGCCGTTTATCTCTATTAAATCAACGTTGAATCAACATTAATGAAATAAAATCATATGAACAATCACCTATGTGATCAAACAATTCTCCTCCTGAACAATATTCTATTACCATAAAATAATAAGTGTCTGTTTCTATAACTTGATACAACTTGCATATGTGTTGGTGTAATAAAGTTTTGAGCGCCTCTACTTCTAATTTTACCCTTGGCAAATCATCCTAAAAATTCAAAGTTTTTACATATTTAATTTTTCCTTCCCTATTGTTACATTAATCTCAATAAAATTTAAATAATCCCATACGCCCAAGGCTGTCTTATCCATGATTTTGATAGCAACTTTTTCTCCAGTTGCAACATGAATACCAAGTTTAACTTTTGCAAAACCCCCGCTACCAATTGTCTTTTCCAACTCGTATAATCCTTTAAGAGCTGCATATCGCACCATCATAAAAAAAATCTAATCAATTAAATAAAAACACTTTGCAAGCGAATGACACTCGCTGTCTGAATAACTTTTCAAACTATCAGTTTAACGTAAACAGTTTTTAAAAGCCAATCAGAATCATTCAATTTTCATGCCAATCTTCATAGCGTTAATGTTGACAACGTTATAAAGCCAAAAGAAATAATAACTAGCGTTGGCTCGTTTTGGCTCAATTTTTGAAATCTTTCTCTACACATTTAATAAAAACGATTAATAATTTGAAATAATATATAGATCGATTGAAATCTATTTTACTTCTCGTTAAAAATAATCAATAAGTTTTAGAGAATCGAGAATGATGTCCAACCTTACAAATGAAAAAATATCGATAAGCTATCGATTGTAGTGTAGATTTATATCGATGCAACTCAACAAAGTTGCTTCCATTTATCAGTAGCACGATTTCTAGAGATTGATGGTCATACTTAACCTTAAAAGTATATAATGAAATGTCAAATTTAAAAATTGTGTTTGTAGTAACGCAATAAATGCGCCCGCAAAAAGTTGACATCCGAGCCATAATAAGGCTGTGTAGGGTTAGAAGCAGTTAGCATTTGGAGAAAGGTCAATTGACAAAGAATAAGCACACGATTAAGCATTTATCTTAAAGATGACGGTTATGGATTTTTTTGGTTGTGCTTTCTTGGCTTTTGGACCTCCATTAGCCATGTTCACATTTACTATAGCTAATGATCCAATAAAAATTATCATATTAATTGCCAGTGCCTTTTTCTGGCTTATTTCATTACTTTTATCATCTGTGCTTTGGTATGCTGTTGTTCCACTTCAAAATCATCTTGCATTTGGATTAGTATTTTCTGTATTATTCCAAGAAACTTTCAGGTAACAAGATACTAAAAGATTCATTTTTTATTTTTATTTTTTCTTTTCTCCTTTTTTTATCTCGTTTTCGCATATTTTTTATTTTTTCGTGATACTAATTGATTTTATAAATTGTTAGGTACCTTTTATACTGGGTATTACGTAAAGCTGAAAGAGGTTTAGAAAAAGTAACCACAACACACGTAGCTGATAGCAGACATATATTTGCATATGTTTGTGGCCTAGGTTTCGGTTTTATGAGTGGAGCTTTTGCTCTGGTCAATGTGTTAGCAGATGCAATTGGTCCTGGAACCATGGGTATCAGACATGGTACAGAATACTTCTTCATCGTATCAGCATCCACCACTTTGTGCTTCATTTTACTTCATACGTTCTGGGGTGTTATTTTCTTTGCTGCTATTGATAGGCAAAAATGGGGACAAATTGTATGGGTCGTAGGATCACATTTGTTTGTTTCCTGCATGACCCTATTAAATGTAAAACAATTTTATGCAATCAGTCTTTCATTTGCTTACATTGTATTAATTATTAATGCGGCTTTTGCCTTTAAGGTCGCAGGTGGAAAGATGCGAAATATAGCTCAGTGTTTTACAAAAAATTAAGAGCTTATGTAAGCACTTGGCTAATAAGATATAGATGTAAAGAACAAATATTTCATTTTTTATAAGAATAAAAGTCTGGATATGATACATTTGATTTCTTAATAAATAACTAACGAAACGGCTGTTTACAAAAATGAGTACAAGTCAATGAGAAAAATGGATATGAAGTAAAAGTTAATTCTATGATCTCTAGTTACTTATTAGATACTCGAAAAAAAAGCATCGAATATCACAGCCAAATTGTAAATACACTACTACATTAAATTCTTTGAAAATTTTTGTTGTAAGAACTATTTTAAATAATCGGATCTATTTTACTTGGTACGCTCTAGCATTAAGTTTTTTGGTAAAATTGCTAGTCCGTCCCTTAATCCATTGAGACAAATGATAATGCTGTAGTTATTGTTCAAACTGCAATACAGCAAAGACAATGCTTTAATTTAAAATCTAGTTATATGACATAGTGTACAGCATATTCATTCAAGAAAATTAATATCTATAATGTGTATGATTGTATGAATGTGTGTTTGTGTATTTAATATGTATGATATAATGATACAGATTGCAAAAATTTGCAATCTGTTTAAAAAAAAAACTATTACTTGAATATGATATACAAAAGACGCGATATAAATAAGGAATTGTTCATTGATTTTATATATAAAATAATTTGTTAAAAATGCAATTTAGATTATTACTGGATCATGTTATATCTCGCATCCTAATTCATTTACAACATGTCATATCTCAGTAGTTTATTAACCCACTCATATTACATTTCATATATTGTGTAATTCAAATAAAAACCATTTTTGTACAATCGCAGGTGCATTGATCTATTCCTTACCATCATCTCGGAAATCAAGTAAATGTGTAATGTATATAAAATTCATAAAAATATTAAGATATTTTTTGTATACCACTGTCTTCCAGAAAAAAAAGAAAAATAAGAAAAGAAAAAAATTAACATCATTGTTATTCTCATTTTTTTAATTAATAAAATAACAAATCAATTTAGTGTATAAAAACCATTTGCCATTGCATATTACTATTTGTCACTCAGAAGTTAGAGATCAAATTGCCATGCATACTTTTTGACTATTAATATCACAACTATAGTTCTTGGATGCTTCAATACACAAATTAATAACTTTTTAATATACAACATCTATAATAACTTTTTACATACGAACTAAGTATAGTATAGGAGAATATACTTAGATTAATAAGAATTTGGTAGAACCTCTATCTCAATATCGTAAAATTAGGTATTACAAAAATATTGACTTTATAAATACTATACTTTTTGAAGAGCAGCACTCTGAGAATTCTCTATTCTTTTTTACATCATACATAAAAAATATAACAAGTTGATATTCAATATTATCTTACAAAGTCTGTTTAATAAAAAGTCCACTGTATCAACATTAAAAAATAAGTATACTGAAATTTAAAATATGTTACACCACTGCAATTGTTTGAGAGAAGCTACTTTTAAAAACTTTTCAATTATTAACATTATCTTGCATTTTCAGAAATAGGAATATATTGCATCGAAATCTACGAAGTATAATACTTTGTACAATTGTTTAAAATAATATGATCTGTATATTTTGCACCCTGTGAAGTGTAGAACTACAAATGAGTTCTTTTTTGTATTACACGTCTATGAACTACTTGTTAAGGAAGCCATGAGCAATTCCATCTTATTCAAAAAATTTTTTCCTTCCATCTTGTCCCATCTTACTTCTTTAAAAGAACCACCTAAATTTTCCCATTTTCTTTCTCGCACTAATTGTCCCGGAAAGAAATCTTTTCTAGGAGAATGTGCAATTGCCACTTGTACTCCTGTTTGGGGTTCACATCTTACAGCTATCATTCTGAAATTAACAAATACGAACCATATAACAATTGTTATTAGAAATAATTTCAGGAGTATATAAATTGTAAATTACCTGTCACCGATTGGCGAAGCTAAAATACAACTACTTGCATTTCCTAAAGGCTCAACTGCACCTAAACCGAGATGAGAACTATTTCCCAGAAGTTGCCACCCCATACACTTTGCTAAAGATTGTACTGCCGTTATTTGGTGCTGATATATCTAAAGTAATCGTAGTATTAAATTCATTATATCATTAAATCTGTCTGTGCGTGTGGGTGTGTGTGTGTGTGGTATAATTCTACATTGATAAGTTGAGATTAATAAGTAATATTAAGAAACTAACCTGACAAAAAATTAAATCCCTTAATTCCTGAGGTTCATAACTCATATGCATTACTCTGCCATCTCTACAGACGCATTTAAGTGATTTTTCTCCTACATGAACGATCAACGAAGTACGATATAAACTGTCGTATCCGTGTGTTAATATATTAATTTTAACACATGACTGCGTAGGGGAATTTAATGCCATCCAATGAGATACAATTAAAGGATCCTTAACTTCTTTTGCTATTGTGTCCAGAACATATTCAGTACGTAATCTCATGAAAAAGTGTTGAGCTTGTTGAATGATTTGTTCTAGTAATGTTTGACTCTTTGACATTTCTAGAAGTTCATATCTATCTGCCGCTGTTGGACCAGCCAAACATCGGCGTTTACTAGGTCCAAGAGGACCCGATGAAGGATGAGGAAATGGATGATGAGTATTTTTATGATGTACTTCACGTAGCAATTGATGCAAGGAATGTTCTAATACATGATCATGATCAGTTTTGTGAGGTGGAGGGGCGGTTGGTTTTTTGTCATTCCCAGTACTATGACACAAACCTATGATCAGTTGAATTCCTGGAAGCACCTGATGCAACAATAAATTTTATACATTCCATAATCGATTTTGTAATTAAATTATTGTAAAGAACATAATAGTTACAGTAGCCATAATTTGATTCCCAACAACCATATGCGGAATTGGCGCACGTAAATGTACAGCCTCTCTTGCCAATTGACTAAATAGTTCTTTACAGAATAAAACATTTTGTGCTGCTTCTAATTTCTGTTGCCAATGCATATCTGCATTGGAACTATGCGCACTACTATTAAGTAAACTAATGTTAGCACTACACAAATCCTCCTGATCTAAAATATATAATGATGATTTTCTAAACGAATATAATCAAAATCATACAGAAAAAAAACAAAAAAAAGGAAGAAAATTATTATAAAATATTAAATTAATATTATCTACCTTTCTGACATAATACTTCAATATAAGCTACTCCTTGTAATTCACTAGGTATAGTAACACGCAATGCAGATGCTTTTGAATTGGATGGACCATGAGATTGTCCCGTTGTATTACTACTAGAATTAGGTGAAGCAGGAGGACTACCATTTGGTTTTTCTTCCTCTTCCGCTTTTGTTACTTCAAACATACCAGTCTGAGTATACTTAGAGCCAGCTGCAATTAATTTTTGTCAGAAAAATAATATGTTGAAAAATAATTATAGATAAAAGTTAAACAGCAAAGAAATTACCTGTTCTATAACTAAGATCTCCAATTATAGAATTGGATACTTTCTTTAAGCGCCAATTTTGTCTTAATCTTAACAATTCAATGTGAAAATCTGGTGTATTACGATTCCTAGCTAATTCATTTTGACTATTTCGTAGTCTTTCTGCTCCCGTCATGAGAACCGAAGCAGCACCTGCTAATGCTTTTTTTCTAGCATATACTTGTACCATGGGTTTTACTTCAACTGATTCTTGAGGTACAGGATCCAAAACTAAATAATGTTTTTCTTTTGCTATTGTAAGGACATCTGCTAATACACATACCTCTGTTAGCGCATTCCTACAAAGATAAATTCATTGAAATAAAATTATCTATTATTTGTTAATATAGAAAGAATACCTCAATTTGCTTCTAACACTATCCCATGGCCACAATGAAGATTGAAAAGATGCTGGATCTTTTGCGTCCTCTTCACTTTTTTCTCCATTCTCAGGTGGTTCTTTTTTAATTTCCTCTCCATTGGTCTTACTAAAATCTATCTTTTGGGCAATTTTTGCCAAATTTTCCGACAATGTAAGAGGCCTGTAATATTAAAGTTAGACGAGTTAAGGTTAACGTAAACATTTAGATTTTATAACAAGATTCAACATCATAAGTAAAATATTATTTTAAACATAGGTATAATTTATAAATTTATAACATACGCCTGATAAATTTCTTGCCCATCATAAGTGATTTCTTGAATTTGATTTTCTATCGGTGCTTCTACCGAAATGTTCACGGAAAACGCCATTGTTGTTTACATATTTAAAGTTACGACTGAAATTGCGCACATAATATTTATTTAGTATATAAAAAAACCATTATAACATAACATTATTATAACGGTGAATACTTTGGGAATATATTGTAAAAGATTTTTGAACTAATTACACATAAATGTAATAAATGAACAATACGTTTCACTGTGTTCAACTCTATACTATATAAAATTCGTGGTTATCAAATTTTTGAAACTACCTGAAAAAATATTTAATTATTATTAAAATATCAGTGAAATTTTCTTTCGATATTAAATTCTTTAATTTAATGAAAATCGTAATTTTACAAAAATTATTCTTTCTTCATATATTATCCAATGACAGTATGATTACTTAGTACAACCAATTACTATGAATTGAGTAACACAAATCGACGTTGATTGGATGATACAATAAATCTCAATTCTTCTATGAATGACTTTGTTTTCATAAAAGTATTTAAAGTAAACATTTTAATTCTTTATAGAAAGCATGATGCGTACATTTTTATATAACGAAAGGTATCTAAAAATTATTAAAAATAAAATATAAAAAGAAATGTTACTAAACCTATTGTAATCAACGTATAAGAAAACCTGATTGGAATCTAGGGATAAACGTAATTCATTAAAAGAACCGGACCCTTTTGTTCTTCCTTTACGACATAAAGGCTACCATATTTTCTTTGTTTGAATAATTATGTAAATACAGATTTAAAAAGTAACAAAAAAAAATCATTAAACATTTTGTAATTTTATATTAAATGAAATATTAGTATAATTTCGTTTATATACTTTATTAATCATAATGAAGAATTTGAATAATTTAAATTATCCTGTATAACATATATATATATATATATATATATATATATATATATATATATATATATATATATGCTATATATATGTAAGTATGCAATTTATTAAATATTAATAAAAATATATAAATAATAAATATATGCGAATGACTATAGAACAGTTTCGAAATTTTCTGATAGATAGCACTTCTATTGCAACTAGAAATGGCTTCTAGTACAACTTGTTAATATCACTCGAATTAAATAAGTACAATAAAAATGTAATAAAATGTTATAATTTTCTTAAAATAAAAAGAGACGCATTAATAAATAAATAAAACATAATTATTATTTCGAACAATAAGAGAAATTAGATAATTTTATAGGGTTATTATATTTAACGTATAAACGGTAGCAAATACAAACTGATCGGTAACCATTTGTAAAAATTTTGGGCGTCTGGGTTGGAGACGCAGAGGCGTCGGATATAGTTTCTGTGCACTGTGGACCCCTACTGATTCGCTTCTATTGATTCCGTCGTGTGCATCATTCTGCCGCCGTACCTGTATATTTCTTGATACAGTGATTTATATAATAATAAAATCGTCGTTTAATATCGTGTTTTATCAAGATAAATTAAGAAGAAAGTGAAAAGGGTAAGTACTTTATTGATACAGCGGGAAAATAAACTTCAAAATTATTGGCGCGTAAAGTCATGTATTCCGACTCATGTACATATTTGTTTTATTTTCCAGTCTTATTTTAATATCTTGCATTGTATTATATATTTCGAAATCCTTTTTAAATCGTATTACGATAATATGTTAAGATAGGTTATCATAACATTTTTTTGACATACAAAGGTACTTTATCATAGTCTTTGTTTTCCTTCGGCTGTTCTTCGATGGACGCGTTGCATATAATGATCATCTTTCGTGTACTTGGATAGAAAAAAAAAAAAAAAAAGAAATTATCAATTTGTGTAAAACGTGTATTACTCGTTGCACAGTAAATATTATGCTTGATATTGATTGCCTCTTTATAGATACATATTTATTTGCATTTGTTGCATGTTTGAAGGTAATTAGATAGTATATATCAACTAAAGTAATTGTCTTAATAGTTTTTTTACTTAAGGACAATGAAATGAATCATAATTGAATAATACATGAGCTATACAATGAAATTTTAACAAATATATATATGATCTGTTTGAGTTATATTGATTTTGAACGAATGAAATTTATAAAGCCTTCTCATTTCTTCCATGCTACAAAATAACTTTTTTAGATATAAAATGACTCCGGAGGGCTATACTCGTGTCTACGTTGGTGGACTCAATGAGAGCATCAAAAAAGAAGATCTACAGATGGAGTTTGAAAAATATGGCAAGCTTAACAAGGTTTGGGTGGCCTTCAATCCTCCAGGCTTTGCCTTCATCGAATTTCTGAATATGAATGAAGCAGAATTGGCATGCAATAGTATGAATGGCACAGAAATAATGGGTGTCAAGTTAAAAGTGGAAATTTCACGTGGTAGAGGTCGTGGCGGAGGTAGGGGTGGTATAGGATTCAGAGGTGTTCGTGGTACTACTGGTAGGGATTTCGGTTCTCGGGGTGGTGCTAGTATGGGTTACAGAGGAGGCAGTACATATGGAGATTATGGGGGCAGCTATTATGCAGGCAGGGGTGGTGGAAGTAGAGGTAGAGGACGCTATGGAGAAGATTATATGTCCAATCGTACCGGTGGGTATGTTACTCGAGATGGATATATGCAAGATGCCTACGGTGCTACTAGCGGAGACACTGGCATGGAATACTACACTGGCAAGGATACCAGCACATCGAGGTACCGAAGCCGCTCTCCGGCTGGCCGTGGCAGGTACTAATGATACCCAGTCTTCGTAAAATGATTTTAAGTTGAATCATTATCATCTGCACGAGTTCAATAATGTTTAATTTAAATATTGGGAAGGGAATATATATATATATGGTGAATTCCTTTCGATATTAAGATTTATAGCAAATGTTGCCATAAGTAAATTGCAAATTTACAATGTCACATCTGCATATCTTTCAGGTACAGTCGACTTTAGATTTTTCAATACTTCGTAATTATTTGAAAAGTTTTACTATAGGTAAATAATAAATAGATCAACGTGTAAATCAAGAATCTGTAATCATTAACAAAAAGATATATTCATAATAGGCATTATGAAAAATCTATTTTAAATGATTTTATTTTGTTTTTGTATATTTATGATGTGACAACATATTTTATACTCTATTTTTCTTTTCTTCTTTTTTTTCTTTCTTTTTTTTTTCTCTCTCTCTCTCTCTCTTTCTCTCTTTCTCTCTTTCTCTCTTGAAAAAATTATTTTACTCGGATTCGTGCAAAATTGTAATGTAGATAATTATAACAAAAATCGAAATTTTTTAATCCTTTTCTACTATAGTTTTTATTTGCGCAAACTCATTGTCAAATGTTAGTAAATTTTTTATTAAATTTTGATGAAGTGAGCATACATGATCGAAAGCATAAATGCATGAGGAAGAGGCTCTCTGATCGCTAGCTCTGAAAAATTAAGTTATTGCATGCATATATACATATATATATATATATAAATATCTATATATATCTATATATATCGAGAGACTAAAGACTCTTAATCAGTGGGAGTCATACGCCATAAATGGCGAAAATAATGTGACATCCTGTTTTGCACTTCCATGTTCACAGTCATCGTCATCTACGTGAATGCACATAAAAGAACTACGCTGCGTTGCCAATCTGAACTGCGGGCCAATCACCCACCCGCCTCGACGACTACATTTCTATCCAATCTACGCAGCGACGTGTATATAAACAAGAACGACCACTGCAGTTTATGCTGCAAAATATATTTGCATTATATGATCTGATGTGACAGATTGTGGTCGTTGCCACTTTTCTTAATTAACAGTTCATAAGATTCTGTAAAAGTTCTATGCTCGATATGAAACGGGGAGAAAGATAAGACTCTATCTGTCGGCATTTAGAGCCTTAACTCATAAGAGTTATAATTATTTGTGAATTCCAATTTATCTCTTGGCAAAATATGCCCAATTTCTTTATATTTTATAAGGTACATTTTTTACATACACCATGGGTCATAGATTAAATTTGTTTAATAGTTACATCCATGGTACTTATGCAAGTTTAGAAACATATTTGCATTTTTTCTACTTGCCTGAAGGTAGTGAAGAATGGAGATAAATTAAGCTTGTTATAGTAACCATGAATTTTGTATAATTAGATACCGCGTCTCTGCGTGAATACAGTCTTTCCAAACTCTCGTTTTCCAGTATATTGATGGTAATTCTGAGTACAGTCTTCATATATCTAGTTAAAATCTTGCTTATGATCGTGCGTGTAGAAACGTTTTTATATAGGTCCAAAAGGGAAGAAAAAAAAAAAAAAAAAAAAAGAAAAAAAGAAAAAAAAACTATGCGCAATACAACCAAATGCAAACTGCTGCTCGTATATGGCCTATCGTGCTAATGCACAAAGAAATAGTCCTGGTCCCAAAAAATTTTGATACACAGATAGTGTGTGCAATCAAAACTACGAGATTGTGAGACGATATTGCAGGCTATACTCTATGCTTCTTTCTAGCAATATATGTGCATAAACAGTCCTGCATTTGGAAGCATCTATGAGCGTCTCCTTCTATTTTTTTCGGACTCTGAAAGATAAAATGATAAAATTACGGTAATGTTTTACCTCGACTGTACATGACTTGGAATTGGAAACGTATTAAATGATTTGCGCTCACTACTGCCCGCCACCCTGCCTGCCTGTCTGCCTGTCTGCCTGATTACTCTCTCAGTGTCTATATCCAATGAAAATCTTCTCTCGTTGTTTTCCCTTTAGTTCCTCTCTAAGGAAAATTTCAAAATGAAGTCTGAATCTTTATCAAATTCAGATATCGCAAGTGCCTTTGAATTATAAATATGAGTATAAATCTATCTCAAAGTTTGGTCAGTTACATGACCCTCGTACTCTCTCTCTCTCTCTCTCTCTCTCTCTCTCTCTCTCTCTCACTCTCTCTCTTTCTCTCTCTCTCTCTCTCTATATATATATATATATTTCTGATTACAAGTTACAAAATATTCCATTTGAAAATTCGATGCTGTCAGTATAGGTATTGTTGAAATTGAATGAAATCAAAAATTTCAAGAATATTTAATATATCAAAGATTCGAGTTATGTTATAATAACTTCCTTTAAGCAAAACCTAAACAATATATATATATTTTTTTTTTATCCATAGCGAACATTACATAAAAATGCTTAATCTTTTATTTTACTTCTCTTAAATTATTTTTCTGTTTTTCTAAATATAAAATATGTAATACAAAAAAAAAAAAGAAACCAGTAAGTATTTTAGATAAAAAAATTATTTATATTTTATTTTTACAACAACATAATGTTATTAGTTTTTAACAAATTGACATTCTTATATATATATATATGCTCATTTTTATTTGATTTCATTTTGTTTATACTTAAATTGTAGGAGGCAGCTTGCGTATTGGTAGTTATATGTGTGTAGATTTATTTATGAATATGTATAAAATTGAGATTGCACGCACACGTAATAAACACAGATATATATAGGTTTAATTAATTACTTAAAACAGAATAATTTGATATTTGAAATACAACTCATATAAGAGTATATTCTTGATGAAGATTGAAAACTATTGATAGTAATATGTTATGCAATTTTTAACTTGCTGTATATTTTTTTCACTGAAAAACATTTTGTATGAAAAATACTATTTTTGGAAATTCTTGTTACAATTTTACCTTTTTTTTATATCATTATATTCGCGCGCTTTCTCTCTTTCTCTCTCTCTCTCTCTCTCTCTCTCTCTCTCTCTTTCTCTTCCTCGCTCTCTCTTATTATAATATTATACAAACAAATACCATTAATTTACATTCAATGCCTTATTTGATCAATTAGTTTTTATTATTACATATAAAAATATTCTTACACAAGATTATATTATTAGCTTACAAGGATTTATTACAACGTGAAAGACAGAAAAAGTATTGTAGACGTCAAGAATTTATATTCATATATGTGAAATTAATCTTATGAAAGTTAGCCACGTAATATGAAATTCAAAGAATATACGTATATAACTAGTGATGGAATCTGAAACACTTCGAATTGCTTTGAATTTATGTCATATATATGGCAACAAATTCGAATCACTTCGAAAAAGATTCAAAGCTTAAAGGTTTAAAAAAATATCAGTAAGTTTTGGAAGCATTATAAGTATTCAATATCTTTCATACTGTTTGACTACTTTTGTTCAAACAATATCATTGATATAAAATATTAGAGCAAATTCGGAAAGTTTATTTAAATACATTTTTTAAGTTATTTTATAACACAGTAAATAACACGAATATTGATTCCTTTTTCTAAATCAGGAAATACAATTTTCATCAAAGAAAGTAGATTAAAATATATCTTAAATAAAATCTTATTACTGAATAAGTGAAAAAAATGAACGGTTCCCGATATATTGCACACAGAAAGAAACAAAGATTGAATTAGAACAACGAAAATGTTAAAACAAAACTTGAGATGTATGAAGACTTCATCAAGACATATGTAACAACTTTAAATTTTGAATTTTTTGTATATATATATATATATATATATACATACACATTCGAAGCGCTTTGAAGTGTTTCTAATCCCGTCGCTATGTATAAATGTAGGAAAACAAAAAATATACATATCAAATTATAGAAAAAAAAGTCTCGGATGAAGGAAAGTATTAAAAAAGAAAAAATTGTTAAGTGAGATGAAATGCATAAAATATAAATAAATTTTCTTTCTCCACTGATTATTAATAACATATCAATACAGTATTGTATTATTTAATAGAAGCTAAGAGAACTGATCTTCTTTCTGTATTTTGAAATAATGCTCTAATAAGTTGTTTTACTTGAATAGCTGTAAATTCTTTCGCAAGAGGACCTTTCCCACTTGCCCATCTAATCTCGATCTCTTTCAATGATGCACCAAGAACTTTAATAAGTTCTAAGAATTTTTTCCATTTTCGTGCATATTGTGCTATCTTCTCAGATTCCTAAAAGTAAAAAAAAAGTGTTCTTGTCAAATTTATACATAATCAGCCCCCGCATATGTTCTTATAATTTCACTTTTACAGGAACAAGTTGATGGAACAACTCTATCTATATCAACTCTTTGATCGCAGAATCACACATGACTACTTAACAGTGTTGTGGTATAATAAACAAGTTAATAAAATAAATTCGAATGAAAATTATTATCTTTATTATTTTTGAATCCTAGAATTTAAATTTGATCACTCGACTTACTGGAAATATCATTGGCGTTCGTGTTGCAACTGTATTGAACATTATCACTAAGTCAGAAGCTATATCAGCAGGTATATCTTCAACAGATGTAACTCTTATTATTAAATCTTCGACCATAGAATTAGCGATGCATCCTGTTAGAAATATCAGCAAAAACCCGAGGTAAGTTAGGCTTTTAAATTTATAATAACTATATTAGTAAATGAAACAAAAAAGAAATTAAGACTTGCCTACAGCTCTGCAATAAATATTGACAGGTAGAACATCTAACCAGACGGTCTTCAACAATTCTAATTGTCTGATACATTGTCTCAATGCACGTTCAGTTGACGAAGGTAATTCAGAAACCTGACCTAGTGCTGCTAAACCTAGTTACATTTACAACTTCGATTGTTATAAATTGTCTTTAAAAATTATAGTATTTACATTGAAGTTGACTACGACTGACCTGACTCTTTGAGAATATCTATAATAATATCTCTCTGATATCTCATGTGCTCTAGGAAACATTCAGAACCGACATTGCGTAGTATCAGTGTTTGATCAGTAAAAGTTAAGTTAAGCTGTTGCAATGATCTCGGCAATTTATCCCTGTATTCATGTGCCAATGTGAGTAGGTGGTGTGCGAGATACATACAGTTGTTGTGGAATAGAGCTAAGAACAGTTGTAATGTCTAGTGACCAATAGATACATTCTAATTTATTTGTCGTATATTGGAATCTTTTTCATTTCATCAATACTTACCGACTTGTTGTGGTATTGTTTCCAAAAATTTTTTGTGATGTTCAGGTACTAGTCCTGCATACATTTCAAATACATTTCTACATGTATAAAACAGTCTGACTGCAGAAGCATCTGAACTGTCACAGGCCTCATCCAAAATACTTCTTGCAAGATCTAGTATTTCTTTCGCATTTTTGCTATAAAAAGATTCTTTTCAAATTAATTTTAAATGACGAATTAATTGACAATTTAATGAAAATTTGTAATATTAAATACCTTATTTGACAAGATGGTAGTTGAAAAGAAGATTCATTTAAGTATCTGTGAATTGATACGCCTTCACTTTCTAACTCATCATTTGGAAATTTTAATGGGGTCTAAGAAATAATAGCAACAATTTTAGTACATTCGAATCATTAAAATTTTAATGAAATTTACCTCTGGTATGTGTTTAATTGAATCATGTAGATCTTTCTTAATAATATTTCTTGCTTTTACCATTAAATCTTGGCATATTTTATCAATAAAAAGTTTATCAATATTATCAGTGTATTCTTTCAAGAATAAGTTTTCTTCTGTGATAAATCCTATAAAGTTATCATTTAAATAATTATATTAATATTATATTCATATAAACTTGAGAAGAGAACTTTTTATTACCTATTTCTATTAAATAACTTTGAAAGTCATTAGTTTCTTCAACTACTGGTTCAAAATTTTTTAATTCTGTGCTAGAACTAGGAATAGTTCTAGCTATGCAATTCATTGTAAGACTTTCTGCTAATTGTTCTAACATATGCGGCTGCATTTTCATAAGTAAGGTCTGATTATCATCTATTATAACATTAAAATGTTCATGAAGATATCTAAATAATAATTTTAAATTATGCAAGACACTTTTATAAACAGGTATTTCTTTTCTATCAATATATTCAATGGTGAATATATTTTCTTTTGAAACAAAAACTGAGCAATGCTCATTGATAATCGGTTGAATTATATGACTCATTATTGTTTCTGAAAATTGATCCAAATGATCAGAAAGTTTGTTGACGTAATGCAAACCACGAATTAAGTCTTCTATATTTTCAAGTTTATCCCTAATATGAAGTGTAACGACTGTTTCATTCTTATTATTTTCTAAACCAGTCCAACAAATACGCTCGTCCCAAAGCAAAGAAGCATGAGATAAAAATGAATCATGTAAATTTTTATATTCCTCTTTAATTGCATTATAAATATCAAGATCTTGTAAATCACTTTCAGGATTGTCCAATAAATTTTGCATTGTACATAAGCTTTTAGCAGTATCAACGTATCGCTGTTCTTCTTGATATTGTTTTATCAACTTAATGCATTCGTCCAGAGATAATAATTGGTTAGATAAGTGAAGACAAAGGTTTGATTCTTTCAACGCTTGTGAAAGATTCTTTAATTCCTTTATGGACCCAGATAATTCTACTTTGATCTAAAAATATTATATATCACTTAAAACAACATACGTTTAATTGCCTATTCTGTAGTCATAAATCTACCTGATCATCTATTCTTTTTTGTAAATCGTTCATTTCTTTTGTAAGTATTTCAGCTTTAGAAACTAAACGTTGATTTTTTGTCAGTTTTGATGAAAATTCAATATAATTATCATCCAAGAAATCTTTGACATCATACTTTAGCTTTACTATATCCTCCTGTATTTGAGAAATTTTTTCTCGAAGATTGAGCTTTTCAACTTGCCCTATTTATATAAAAAGAAAAGAACAAGAAAAACAATAAAAATAATAGAAATATTCAATTAAAGTTGATTCTCTATTATCATACGAGAAAATGTTGAAAGTTACCTGCTGTAATTAACACATCAGTTAAAAACGATACCATATTGAAAGAGTATTAATATATTTTGTGTATGGAAATAAAAAATAAATTTTTGTTAATATTGATTTATATATCATACAAATGTTTACATTAAGATAAAAAAAATCAGATATTTTATATAAACTTTGTATAACCTCTTTTAATACCGGTTAAATAAAAATACATCCAGTATATTATTAGGTTATATTGATAAAAAGAAAATTTGTATATGCGCAATAGCGATTTGTTTCGATTGGTTCAATTTTAAGGCGGTAAATTCGAAAATATTTTATATAACTTTAAGTACATTGTAATTATTCTTATTATTTATATTTTTTTTGTATATTTCTGTGACACACACATTTTATAAGATTCAATCTTTATATTTATATAGATATATTTTTAAATGAGTGCAAAATTATTTGATCGTATTAATTAGAACAGAAATAATAACTAGCAGAGGTTCGTTTTGGCACGATTTTTGAAATATTTTTTTACACATTTAATAAAAACGATTAATAATTTAAAATAATATATGGATCGATTAAAATCTACGTAAATTTACTTTTCTTTAAAAATAATTAATAAGTTTGAGAGAATCGAGAATAACGTTCATCATTACAAATTAAAAAATATCGATAAGCTATCGATTGCAGTGCAGGTTTATCTCGATGTACCTCATTCAAAGTTCCTTCCATTAATCAGTAGCGCGTTTTCTAAAGATTGTTGAGCAAGGTCATACTTAACCTTTTAAGTATATTCTGAAATGTCAAACTTAAAAATTGTGTTTGTAGTAACGCAATAAATGCACTCACAAAAAGTAGACATCCGAGCCATAATAAGGCTGTGTAGGGTTAGAAACAGTTAGCATTTGGAGAAAGGTCAATTGACAAAGAATAAGCACACGATTAAGCATTTATCTTAAAGATGACGGTTATGGATTTTTTTGGTTGTGCTTTCTTGGCTTTTGGACCTCCATTAGCCATGTTCACATTTACTATAGCTAATGATCCAATAAAAATTATCATATTAATTGCCAGTGCCTTTTTCTGGCTTATTTCATTACTTTTATCATCTGTGCTTTGGTATGCTGTTGTTCCACTTCAAAATCATCTTGCATTTGGATTAGTATTTTCTGTATTATTCCAAGAAACTTTCAGGTAATAAGATACTAAAAGATTCATTTTTTATTTTTATTTTTTCTTTTCTCCTTTTTTTTATCTCATTTTCGCATATTGTTTATTTTTTCGTGATACTAATTGATTTTATAAATTGTTAGGTACCTTTTATACTGGGTATTACGTAAAGCTGAAAGAGGTTTAGAAAAAGTAACCACAACACACGTAGCTGATAGCAGACATATATTTGCATATGTTTGTGGCCTAGGTTTCGGTTTTATGAGTGGAGCTTTTGCTCTGGTCAATGTGTTAGCAGATGCAATTGGTCCTGGAACCATGGGTATCAGACATGGTACAGAATACTTCTTCATCGTATCAGCATCCACCACTTTGTGCTTCATTTTACTTCATACGTTCTGGGGTGTTATTTTCTTTGCTGCTATTGATAGGCAAAAATGGGGACAAATTGTATGGGTCGTAGGATCACATTTGTTTGTCTCCTGCATGACCCTATTAAATGTAAAACAATTTTATGCAATCAGTCTTTCATTTGCTTACATTGTATTAATTATTAATGCGGCTTTTGCCTTTAAGGTCGCAGGTGGAAAGATGCGGAATATAGCTCAGTGTTTTACAAAAAATTAAGAGCTTATGTAAGCACTTGGTTAATAAGATATAGATGTAAAGAACAAATATTTCATTTTTTATAAGAATAAAAGTCTGGATATGATACATTTGATTTCTTAATAAATAACTAACGAAACGGCTGTTTACAAAAATGAGTACAAGTCAATGAGAGGAATGAATATGAAATAATAGTTAATTCTATGATCTCTATTAACTTGTTAGATACTCGAAAAAAAATGATTAAAAAAAAACGAAAGCATCGAGAACCACAATCAAATTGTAAATACACTACTTCATTGAATTATTCGAAAATTTCTGTTTTCAGAACTATTTTAGATAATCCGATCTATTTTACTTGGTACGCTCTAGCATTAAGTTTTTTGGTAAAATTGCTAGTCCGTCCCTAAATCCATTGAGACAAATGATAATGCTGTAGTTATTGTTCAAACTGCAGTAGAGCAAAGACAATGTTTTAATTTAAAATCTAGTTATATGACATAGTGTACAGCATATTCATTCAAGAAAATTAATACCTATAATGTGTGTGATTGTATGAATGTATGTTTGTGTATTTAATATGTATGATATAATGATGCAGATTATATTATGCAAAAGTTTAAAAACAAACTATTACTTGAATATGGTATTCAAAAGATGCGATATAAATAAGGAATTGTTCATTGATTTTATATCTAAGATAATTTGTTAAAAATGCAATTTAGATTATTACTGGATCATGTTATATCTCGCATCCTAATTCATTTACGACATATCATATCTCAATAGTTTATTAACCCCACTCATATTACATTTCATATATTGTGTGATTCAAATAAAAACCATTTTTGTACAATCGCAGGTGCATTGATCTATTCCTTACCATCATCTCGGAAATCAAGTAAATGTGTAATGTACATAAAATTCATAAAAATATTAAAATATTTTTTGTATATCACTGTCTTCCAGAAAAAAAGCAAAAAGAAAAAAGAAAAATCAAAGAAAAATAAGAAAAGAAAAAAATTAACATCATTGTTATTCTCATTTTTTTAATTAATAAAATAACAAATCAATTTAGTGTATAAAAACCATTTGCCATTGCATATTACTATTTGTCACTCAGAAGTTAGAGATCAAATTGCCATGCATACTTTTTGACTATTAATATCACAACTATAGTTCTTGGATGCTTCAATACACAAATTAATAACTTTTTAATATACAACATCTATAATAACTTTTTACATACAAACTAAGTATAGTATAGGAGAATATACTTAGATTAATAAGAATTTGGTAGAACCTCTATCTCAATATCGTAAAATTAGGTATTACAAAAATATTGACTTTATAAATACTATACTTTTTGAAGAGCAGCACTCTGAGAATTCTCTATTCTTTTTTACATCATACATAAAAAATATAACAAGTTGATATTCAATATTATCTTACAAAGTCTGTTTAATAAAAAGTCCACTGTATCAACATTAAAAAATAAGTATACTGAAATTTAAAATATGTTACACCACTGCAATTGTTTGAGAGAAGCTACTTTTAAAAACTTTTCAATTATTAACATTATCTTGCATTTTCAGAAATAGGAATATATTGCATCGAAATCTACGAAGTATAATACTTTGTACAATTGCTTAAAATAATATGATCTGTATATTTTGCACCCTGTGAAGTGTAGAACTACAAATGAGTTCTTTTTTGTATTACACGTCTATGAACTACTTGTTAAGGAAGCCATGAGCAATTCCATCTTATTCAAAAAATTTTTTCCTTCCATCTTGTCCCATCTAACTTCTTTAAAAGAACCACCTAAATTTTCCCATTTTCTTTCTCGCACTAATTGTCCCGGAAAGAAATCTTTTCTAGGAGAATGTGCAATTGCCACTTGTACTCCTGTTTGGGGTTCACATCTTACAGCTATCATTCTGAAATTAACAAATACGAACCATATAACAATTGTTATTAGAAATAATTTCAGGAGTATATAAATTGTAAATTACCTGTCACCGATTGGCGAAGCTAAAATACAACTACTTGCATTTCCTAAAGGCTCAACTGCACCTAAACCGAGATGAGAACTATTTCCCAGAAGTTGCCACCCCATACACTTTGCTAAAGATTGTACTGCCGTTATTTGGTGTTGATATATCTAAAGTAATCGTAGTATTAAATACATTATATCATTAAATCTGTCTGTGTGTGTGGGTGTGTGTGTGTGTGTGGTATAATTCTACATTGATAAGTTGAGATTAATGAGTAATATTAAGAAACTAACCTGACAAAAAATTAAATCCCTTAATTCCTGAGGTTCATAACTCATATGCATTACTCTGCCATCTCTACAGACGCATTTAAGTGATTTTTCTCCTACATGAACGATCAACGAAGTACGATATAAACTGTCGTATCCGTGTGTTAATATATTAATTTTAACACATGACTGCGTAGGGGAATTTAATGCCATCCAATGAGATACAATTAAAGGATCCTTAACTTCTTTTGCTATTGTGTCCAGAACATATTCAGTACGTAATCTCATGAAAAAGTGTTGAGCTTGTTGAATGATTTGTTCTAGTAATGTTTGACTCTTTGACATTTCTAGAAGTTCATATCTATCTGCCGCTGTTGGACCAGCCAAACATCGGCGTTTACTAGGTCCAAGAGGACCCGATGAAGGATGAGGAAATGGATGATGAGTATTTTTATGATGTACTTCACGTAGCAATTGATGCAAGGAATGTTCTAATACATGATCATGATCAGTTTTGTGAGGTGGAGGGGCGGTTGGTTTTTTGTCATTCCCAGTACTATGACACAAACCTATGATCAGTTGAATTCCTGGAAGCACCTGATGCAACAATAAATTTTATACATTCCATAATCGATTTTGTAATTAAATTATTGTAAAGAACATAATAGTTACAGTAGCCATAATTTGATTCCCAACAACCATATGCGGAATTGGCGCACGTAAATGTACAGCCTCTCTTGCCAATTGACTAAATAGTTCTTTACAGAATAAAACATTTTGTGCTGCTTCTAATTTCTGTTGCCAATGCATATCTGCATTGGAACTATGCGCACTACTATTAAGTAAACTAATGTTAGCACTACACAAATCCTCCTGATCTAAAATATATAATAATGATTTTCTAAACGAATATAATCAAAATCATACAGAAAAAAAACAAAAAAAAAGAAGAAAATTATTATAAAATATTAAATTAATATTATCTACCTTTCTGACATAATACTTCAATATAAGCTACTCCTTGTAATTCACTAGGTATAGTAACACGCAATGCAGATGCTTTTGAATTGGATGGACCATGAGATTGTCCCGTTGTATTACTACTAGAATTAGGTGAAGCAGGAGGACTACCATTTGGTTTTTCTTCCTCTTCCGCTTTTGTTACTTCAAACATACCAGTCTGAGTATACTTAGAGCCAGCTGCAATTAATTTTTGTCAGAAAAATAATATGTTGAAAAATAATTATAGATAAAAGTTAAACAGCAAAGAAATTACCTGTTCTATAACTAAGATCTCCAATTATAGAATTGGATACTTTCTTTAAGCGCCAATTTTGTCTTAATCTTAACAATTCAATGTGAAAATCTGGTGTATTACGATTCCTAGCTAATTCATTTTGACTATTTCGTAGTCTTTCTGCTCCCGTCATGAGAACCGAAGCAGCACCTGCTAATGCTTTTTTTCTAGCATATACTTGTACCATGGGTTTTACTTCAACTGATTCTTGAGGTACAGGATCCAAAACTAAATAATGTTTTTCTTTTGCTATTGTAAGAACATCTGCTAATACACATACCTCTGTTAGCGCATTCCTAAAAAGATAAATTCATTGAAATAAAATTATCTATTATTTGTTAATATAGAAAGAATACCTCAATTTGCTTCTAACACTATCCCATGGCCACAATGAAGATTGAAAAGATGCTGGATCTTTTGCGTCCTCTTCACTTTTTTCTCCATTCTCAGGTGGTTCTTTTTTAATTTCCTCTCCATTGGTCTTACTAAAATCTATCTTTTGGGCAATTTTTGCCAAATTTTCCGACAATGTAAGAGGCCTGTAATATTAAAGTTAGACGAATTAAGGTTAACGTAAACATTTAGATTTTATAACAAGATTCAACATCATAAGTAAAATATTATTTTAAACATAGGTATAATTTATAAATTTATAACATACGCCTGATAAATTTCTTGCCCATCATAAGTGATTTCTTGAATTTGATTTTCTATCGGTGCTTCTACCGAAATGTTCGCGGAAAACGCCATTGTTGTTTACATATTTAAAGTTACGACTGAAATTGCGCACATAATATTTATTTAGTATATAAAAAAACCATTATAACATAACATTATTATAACGGTGAATACTTTGGGAATATATTGTAAAAGATTTTTGAACTAATTACACATAAATGTAATAAATGAACAATACGTTTCACTGTGTTCAACTCTATACTATATAAAATTCGTGATTATCAAATTTTTGAAACTACCTGAAAAAATATTTAATTATTATTAAAATATCAGTGAAATTTTCTTTCGATATTAAATTCTTTAATTTAATGAAAATCGTAATTTTACAAAAATTATTCTTTCTTCATATATTATCCAATGACAGTATGATTACTTAGTACAACCAATTACTATGAATTGAGTAACACAAATCGACGTTGATTGGATGATACAATAAATCTTAATTCTTCTATAAATGACTTTGTTTTCATAAAAGTATTTAAAGTAAACATTAAAGTAAACATTAAAAAAATTATTTTAAGTAAACATATTATTTAAAGTAAACAATTTTATATAGAAAAGATGATACGTACATTTTTATAGAACGGAAAGTATTTAAAAATTATTAAAAATAAAATATAAAAAAATAGATACTAAACGTATTGTAACCTACATATAAGAAAACATGATTGGAATCTGGGATAAACGTAATTCATTAATAGAACCGGGGCCTTTTGTTCTTCCTTGATGACATAAAGGCTACCATATTTTCTTTATCTGAATAATTGTGTAAATACGGAATTAAAGAGTATCCAAAAAATCTTCATACATTATATAATTTTATATTAAATGAAATAATAGTATAATTTTGTTTATATACTTTATTAATTCTAATAAAGAATTTGAATAATTTGATAATTTAAATTATAGGGATCAAAAATCGAATAATAACTACGAAAATGGTAACAAAAACTTGAGATGTATGAAGATTTCAAGACCTACGTAACAACTTTAAATTTTGAATTTTTTGTATATATATATATATATATATACATACACATTCGAAGCGCTTTGAAGTGTTTCTAACCCCGTCGCAATGTATAAATGTAGGAAAATAAAAAACATACATATCAAATAATAAAAAAAAAGTCTCGGATGAAGGAAAGTATTAAAAAAGAAAAAATTGTTAAGTAAGATGAAATGTATAAAATATAAATAAATTTTCTTTCTCCACTGATTATTAACAATATATCAATACAGTATTGTATTATTTAATAGAAGCTAAGAGAACTGATCTTCTTTCTGTATTTTGAAATAATGCTCTAATAAGTTGTTTTACTTGAATAGCTGTAAATTCTTTTGCAAGAGGACCTGTCCCATTTGCCCATCTAATCTCTATCTCTTTCAATGATGCACCAAGAACTTTAATAAGTTCTAAGAATTTTTTCCATTTTCGTGCATATTGTGCTATCTTCTCAGATTCCTAAAAGTAAAAAAAAAGTGTTCTTGTCAAATTTATACATAATCAGCCCCCGCATATGTTCTTATAATTTCACTTTTACAGGAACAAGTTGATGGAACAACTCTATCTATATCAACTCTTTGATCGCAGAATCACACATGACTACTTAACAGTGTTGTGGTATAATAAACAAGTTAATAAAATAAATTCGAATGAAAATTATTATCTTTATTATTTTTGAATCCTAGAATTTAAATTTGATCACTCGACTTACTGGAAATATCATTGGCGTTCGTGTTGCAACTGTATTGAACATTATCACTAAGTCAGAAGCTATATCAGCAGGTATATCTTCAACAGATGTAACTCTTATTATTAAATCTTCGACCATAGAATTAGCGATGCATCCTGTTAGAAATATCAGCAAAAACCCGAGGTAAGTTAGGCTTTTAAATTTATAATAACTATATTAGTAAATGAAACAAAAAAGAAATTAAGACTTGCCTACAGCTCTGCAATAAATATTGACAGGTAGAACATCTAACCAGACGGTCTTCAACAATTCTAATTGTCTGATACATTGTCTCAATGCACGTTCAGTTGACGAAGGTAATTCAGAAACCTGACCTAGTGCTGCTAAACCTAGTTACATTTACAACTTCGATTGTTATAAATTGTCTTTAAAAATTATAGTATTTACATTGAAGTTGACTACGACTGACCTGACTCTTTGAGAATATCTATAATAATATCTCTCTGATATCTCATGTGCTCTAGGAAACATTCAGAACCGACATTGCGTAGTATCAGTGTTTGATCAGTAAAAGTTAAGTTAAGCTGTTGCAATGATCTCGGCAATTTATCCCTGTATTCATGTGCCAATGTGAGTAGGTGGTGTGCGAGATACATACAGTTGTTGTGGAATAGAGCTAAGAACAGTTGTAATGTCTAGTGACCAATAGATACATTCTAATTTATTTGTCGTATATTGGAATCTTTTTCATTTCATCAATACTTACCGACTTGTTGTGGTATTGTTTCCAAAAATTTTTTGTGATGTTCAGGTACTAGTCCTGCATACATTTCAAATACATTTCTACATGTATAAAACAGTCTGACTGCAGAAGCATCTGAACTGTCACAGGCCTCATCCAAAATACTTCTTGCAAGATCTAGTATTTCTTTCGCACTTTTGCTATAAAAAGATTCTTTTCAAATTAATTATAAATGACGAATTAATTGACAATTTAATGAAAATTTGTAATATTAAATACCTTATTTGACAAGATGGTAGTTGAAAAGAAGATTCATTTAAGTATCTGTGAATTGATACGCCTTCACTTTCTAACTCATCATTTGGAAATTTTAATGGGATCTAAGAAATAATAGCAACAATTTTAGTACATTCGAATCATTAAAGTTTTAATGAAATTTACCTCTGGTATGTGTTTAATTGAATCATGTAGATCTTTCTTAATAATATTTCTTGCTTTTACCATTAAATCTTGGCATATTTTATCAATAAAAAGTTTATCAATATTATCAGTGTATTCTTTCAAGAATAAGTTTTCTTCTGTGATAAATCCTATAAAGTTATCATTTGAATAATTATATTAATATTATATTCATATAAACTTGAGAAGAGAACTTTTTATTACCTATTTCTATTAAATAACTTTGAAAGTCATTAGTTTCTTCAACTACTGGTTCAAAATTTTTTAATTCTGTGCTAGAACTAGGAATAGTTCTAGCTATGCAATTCATTGTAAGACTTTCTGCTAATTGTTCTAACATATGCGGCTGCATTTTCATAAGTAAGGTCTGATTATCATCTATTATAACATTAAAATGTTCATGAAGATATCTAAATAATAATTTTAAATTATGCAAGACACTTTTATAAACAGGTATTTCTTTTCTATCAATATATTCAATGGTGAATATATTTTCTTTTGAAACAAAAACTGAGCAATGCTCATTGATAATCGGTTGAATTATATGACTCATTATTGTTTCTGAAAATTGATCCAAATGATCAGAAAGTTTGTTGACGTAATGCAAACCACGAATTAAGTCTTCTATATTTTCAAGTTTATCCCTAATATGAAGTGTAACGACTGTTTCATTCTTATTATTTTCTAAACCAGTCCAACAAATACGCTCGTCCCAAAGCAAAGAAGCATGAGATAAAAATGAATCATGTAAATTTTTATATTCCTCTTTAATTGCATTATAAATATCAAGATCTTGTAAATCACTTTCAGGATTGTCCAATAAATTTTGCATTGTACATAAGCTTTTAGCAGTATCAACGTATCGCTGTTCTTCTTGATATTGTTTTATCAACTTAATGCATTCGTCCAGAGATAATAATTGGTTAGATAAGTGAAGACAAAGGTTTGATTCTTTCAACGCTTGTGAAAGATTCTTTAATTCCTTTATGGACCCAGATAATTCTACTTTGATCTAAAAATATTATATATCACTTAAAACAACATACGTTTAATTGCCTATTCTGTAGTCATAAATCTACCTGATCATCTATTCTTTTTTGTAAATCGTTCATTTCTTTTGTAAGTATTTCAGCTTTAGAAACTAAACGTTGATTTTTTGTCAGTTTTGATGAAAATTCAATATAATTATCATCCAAGAAATCTTTGACATCATACTTTAGCTTTACTATATCCTCCTGTATTTGAGAAATTTTTTCTCGAAGATTGAGCTTTTCAACTTGCCCTATTTATATAAAAAGAAAAGAACAAGAAAAACAATAAAAATAATAGAAATATTCAATTAAAGTTGATTCTCTATTATCATACGAGAAAATGTTGAAAGTTACCTGCTGTAATTAACACATCAGTTAAAAACGATACCATATTGAAAGAGTATTAATATGTTTTGTGTATGGAAATAAAAAATAAATTTTTGTTAATATTGATTTATATATCATACAAATGTTTACATTAAGATAAAAAAAATCAGATATTTTATATAAACTTTGTATAACCTCTTTTAATACCGGTTAAATAAAAATACATCCAGTATATTATTAGGTTATATTGATAAAAAGAAAATTTGTATATGCGCAATAGCGATTTGTTTCGATTGGTTCAATTTTAAGGCGGTAAATTTGAAAATATTTTATATAACTTTAAGTACATTGTAATTATTCTTATTATTTATATTTTTTTTGTATATTTCTGTGACACACACATTTTATAAGATTCAATCTTTATATTTATATAGATATATTTTTAAATGAGTGCAGAATTATTTGATCATATTAATTAAGAATGTCGAAATGTGCTCATGAAAACGTATTTATGAAATGAGTATAAGAATTTTGAAAAAGCAACTTCAATATAACAAGACAGTAGATGATGATCTAGTAACGCAACCTACATTGTATGACTAATTGTACGATTCATCTTTAGTTTACTTAATAAACGATGATAAGCCGATAATGCTATCAGTATGGCTAACTCTATCTCTTGGTATCTATTTCATTTTGTAATAAGATTAATTCGAAACGCCTTTATGTTTTAGAGAGATAAATCATTATAATAGTATTATGCAATTGTTGGTCGAAGAAAGAATGAAAAAAGGAAAAAATGAAAAGAAATAAATAAATAAAAGATCACATATAATCATAAAGAAAAAAAATAATAATAATTCATCGAATATATTAATCCAAACAAACTCTTACAATTCTAACCTAATTTTCGCTATCAGTTAACTAATCATTAATAGTACGATGTTACTTTATAAATTCTTTTTTAACATCATTTGAATTTTCTAAAACGTTCGTTTTCCTTAAGAATATCCTTCGAAGAAGTCAAGAATACCATGACGGCGATCGAGTTGGATTAATGGTGTTGGTGGGGGGAATAAACTCACCTGTTTTACAACCTGTGTGACGTATGTGGTTGGGGGTCACGTGACAAGCGCGTTTACCTTCGAGTAGAATAGTAGGCGGTGTGTTGGTTGCGAGTAGTACCGATCCTCCGTTCGGTGACTTGTTCGGAGGTAGGCTCGTGAAATAGAGTGAAGCAACGAGAAGAGTTGAGAAGAGAAGAGAAGAGAAAAGAAGAGAAGAAGAAGAAGAAGAAGAAGAAGAAGAAGTTAGTAGTAGCGTCGAAGCGCTGCCAGTCGAGCGGTCAAACCGCACCCAACGTGACGCCACGCCAGGTGGCTATCGCGAACGTCCACCCTGGTCTTTTGGAAGAAAGAAAAAAAAAATTTTGTTTTTCTTCCTTTAAAATTCGATTCGAACAACGTTACCACATAAAGTCATAAAACTCTTCGATCGTTATTCTAAAGTGAGATAAATCTAAAACGATCGTCGTCGTTAAGGAGAACGCGAAAGACGCTAAAGACGACGCTATAGACGCTTTCTCTCTCTCTCTCGCGCGCTCTCTCTCTCTCTTTCTCTCTCTCTCTCTCTCTCTCTTTCATTTTTCCTTCGATTCTTTAACAAGAAATACAAGTGGTGAATAGTAGAAAAGGAAAGGACAAGGACAATCCAATTGCTTAGCTCTTTTTTTACCTTTCTCTTTTTCTCCCCACTTTTATTCGCGTCATCTTACTCAAGGGAAGAAAAGTTAACGTTCGGATTTAAATGATCGCATATAAGTGTGTTGGTGATAGTGGTCGTGATTTTAGTTAGTTGTGTAGAGCGCATTTGCGCACATGGGATACCAAGTATCCTTTATTTCTTTTTATTTATTATTAATATTATTATTTATCTTTTTGTCTTTTTCTTCTTCTTTATAATCTTCTTTCTTCCGATATGTCGAAGAGGCATCGTAGATCGATGCTCGATCTTTCCATTCACGGTGGATCGAGAAAACACGTACGTCGTTAGACATTAAAATACTAGATTGCAAAGTGAGATTTTCTATGTTTTTGAGAAAAGAACATCCGATTCGATCCGATCCATCATCCATCGAAGTAGAGTTCACGAAGTACGCCTGAGTTCACTCTGAAGCATAACGTAACTGTTCTCCGGAGGAGCGCTGTGCCTCGTTAAATTCTCTTTGATAACGATCTTCTCACGAAGCAGCTCGAACAAGAGAACTCGAAAGGTTTCCCTGAAGGACAAACAGGACTAATGGGAGGGAAAGTATACTACCGTTCTAATCGTTATCCGAAAGGATAAAAAACGGAGTATTCGATTCATCGTAGATCGATATCAAACCAATTTCAAAGTATCATTTTAATCTTTGCATATTTCGGGAAGAGCCTAAACAAATCTCCCTCGACTTATGTATATCAATGATCTATAATAAATCGATTTCATTAAGTATCCTTAGATCTTTGAATATTCGAGGAAATTAGAACGATCGAGAAAAAGATATTCTTGATCTTATATCGTTCTTGATCTATATCGAACTGATTTTGAATAATATATTTAGATGTCCGAGTAAATTAGAAGTAAAAAAGGATAAGGAAAAAAAAAAGAAATCAAGGAAAAACTAATTAGATCTTTCTAAACTATACGATCGAAGAATTTGCCTGAAGAGAGTGTACCGTGATCGTTTCGTGATCGATGATTCATAGAGCGAAACTTCGACGTTTCATAGACGATTCATCCCGTAAAGGGAAAATAATTTTTCATCGGCATTAACGAAATGATTCCAACGAAGATGAATTTTCGTCTTTTATTGGTACTCTCAATTTCGATTCTTACTATCCTAGTAGATGGTCAATTACGTGAGAGTACCGAACAGAGTTCGATTTATTATACGGAACCGGCATTGATTAATTCATATAATAATACCAACAATGGGAACAATTACGATGGATTTACCGAATTACATGGTGTTAGAATCGTGAGAGGACAAAAAGTATTACAGAGAGTTAAGAATCCTTATTTAATCAGAGAGGACCTTTTCGTCGAACAAGATGGAGAATTATTTATTGAACCTGGAGTCGAAATACATTTTGGTCCTATGGTTGGAATTACCGTTCGTGGCATCATCACTGCAAAGGTATATTATAATAATCAAATATTCATGGAATTTTAACAATATTTTCTTTTTCCATTGTTTAAATTATTATTCTCATAATTTATTGCGACAATGTATGTATTTGATCGTTCATCTTTCACAATCTTATGGATATATTATTTTACAATTTGCACTTTCAATGCATTAATAAATACATATATTATATATTATACCGTATACTCCACGTGCATATTTGTGAAAAACAGGGTGAGTCAAAAGTTCTTAAATGATGTCAAAAATTTTTTTTGGAATTTTTTTAAGCTAATTTCTTTTTTCCTTTTTTTTCCTTATTCATTAATTAATTAATTAATTAATTAATTCATTCATTCATTCATTCACTCATTCATTTATTCATTCATTTATTTTTTTTTTTTCAAATTATAAAATACTACAATCCAAACTTGTAAAAGTATTAATGCCCAATTACATGCCTAAGAAGTCTCGTAAAAGAAATGATTGATTTTTAAATTGATCCAATAACTTTTAGCCCATTCTGTACATTATACGCATAAACGTACGTTATGTGCCAATGTGAATGAATATGTGAGTCATCTTACTAGTGTAAGAGAATCCCACCGGGACTTTTATCGTCGTTTTTAGTATACTCGAACATTCTAGTATATATTTCAATAATGATTCACACTGGTAATGATTTTGGTTCTTGGAAAATTTCACGAACACTTTTCTTCGTAGATTATTATTTGCACATTATTACAGCGAAGAAAGTAATAATAATAGAGTACGTACCATAGTAATATAGTGACACAGGAAAAGATCGTAAAATTTTTCTTTCTTCTTCGTCTCTATTTATTTTCTAATTTTCTTTCAAACAATAGTTACGACCTAATAAAACAATTTATTGGTCGAACCACAGCGCAAACGAATAATTACATCCGGTTAAAAATTTCTTCACTCATTTTGTTACATATCGTACGGAAAAAATAAAGTGTGATTTTTTTTAACTTCGATAAAGTGCATCTACAAAATTGATGAATTTCTTATCAATGGGGTTAATCTTGTCAACGAGATAATATCGAGAGTATTGATATAGAAAATCGATAGTTCGAATGAAATCTATCGATAAAAAGATATTGACTCCTTTCTTTTTTTTTTTTTATTTTCTTTTTCTTTTATTATTATATATGAAATATTTTTTATTATTTCTTTTTATTATTTGATATAAAATATATACAAGATGGTACAAAAAGTACGTCAGGTGATATTTTAAAAGTCAATTATCTCCCTTTTCGAGACCTTTTAGGCTAATCTTTTTTTTTATCGAATTGTATATATCTACAGAATTAATTACAAGCATAAATGGTCTCGAAAAAGAGTAATTTATTTTTAAAATTACTCTATGTATATATATATATATATATATATATATATATATCTTATTTTGTAAAAAATATTATCGAGATAATATCGAGACAATAAATAAATAAAATTGATAGCGAATGAAATAATTATCAGCAGAATATTGATTTTAATTGATTTTTTCTTTTTTTTTTTTTTTACTAGACATTTTTTTTTTCGTAAAAAATATTTGCGATCATTGACCCGAAGATCAGACAGGATATACCAGTAATGTAATTCGATGAAGCCAGGTCCATTCTTAAATACACCTTTCCGGTGTAATAATCATAATCGCTTGTGTTCTGGAATATCATAGGATTGTTTCGACTTTCGTTACGCGCTACTTCTTCCTGTTGGTATTGCTACAGTTTCTCTCTCTCTCTTTCTCTTTCTGTCTGTCTGTCTAGTTGTCACTCTCTCTCTCTTTCTCTTTCTCTGTCTGTTTGTCTGTCTATCTGTCTAGTTGTCACTCTCTCTCTCTCTCTCTCTCTCTCTTTCTCTGTCTGTCTGTCTGTCTGTCTGTCTATTTGTCTCTCTTTCTCTGTCTGTCTGTCAGTCGACAAAAATGATTTTACAAGTGTTCGCAAAAACGGAAATGACGAAAAATAATTGTCGAATCGTTTTTTCTTTTCTCTTCTTTTTTTTTTCAATTACAATTTACAATGCAGTAAAATAGAATGTTAAAAGCGACTATTAACAATTGGAGAATGTTTGCAGAAAAAAATGATAACTGTTTGATGCAATTAAAATCGATTATCTTGTTTCAATCGATAAGAATAATTAAATGTTGTTGAAAAAAGAAAAAAAAAGGAAAACAAAAAGGAAAAATATAAATTATAATAATAGGAAAAATTTATCGTGAATATGTTACGGTGAGAGAATTAAAAAATTTATTATTGTTATTTATTAGCCACTAGAGATCGATGAAATTTCAATTGAAAAAGAATGTTGATTGAAAAGAAATATTTGTTATAAATATGATTTATAAATTCAATGGAAATTTATTATTTATTTATTAATAGATGGGAATAATAATTAAAAACATAATATCTAATTTAAAAAAAAAAATATATATATATATATATATCGAAAGATGGATTTGTTAAAAATATAATCTATAAAATTAATAAAGATTTATTATTATTTATTAGCCAAAAAACATAATGAAATTTAATATATAAAAAAAAAAGGTGTAAATTAAAATAAAGGCTAAATTTAAATAATAATATTGCATTAATTGTTATATATATACGTTACATTATACCGTTATGTTTTGTCTAGTTTTTCATGATTCCTTTCTCTATCTCTATCTCTATCTCTCTCTCTCTCTTTCTCTTTCTCTATCATTCTCTCTCTTCCTCTCAATTCTCTTGTTAATTGTCATCCGGTAAAAATGACACGATGCGCTTAGAACGTGTTTGTCGAAGGTCGTCAAATGACCGGACATACCACGAATACGCGAATGAATGTATTACTACTATGCGTTAAATACAAAATTACGATTTTTATTATTCATTTTAATCATAAATGTTATTAACTTTTAATCGATCGTAACGAACGTGATACAACATAAGTATTTACACGTGAAAGGATCGAATTTGCTTCGTTTCGTTCTATCTGTTTATAATAACCACAATTCTAAACATTCATTGAATATAAATTTTCAATGCTCTCGGATAAATATAAAACAGAATTAA
This sequence comes from Vespa velutina, assembly GCF_912470025.1. Taxonomy (NCBI): domain Eukaryota; kingdom Metazoa; phylum Arthropoda; class Insecta; order Hymenoptera; family Vespidae; genus Vespa; species Vespa velutina. The sequence continues at coordinate 2,974,979 of NC_062188.1, forward strand.
TTTTTTTACATATATAATGGTAGAATTAATTTACATATATAATTCATATTTTTCTGTTTTTTCTCTTTTTATTTTTTTATTTCTTTTTTTTTTTAATTTCACAAAAAATTCAAAGATTTTTATCATGGATTTTTATTATAAACATTCGACTTGATATATATATATATATATATTTATATATTTATATATTTATATATATTTAGACTCGAATAGATTTTTGTAAGATACAAGTACGACAAAAGAAAGAACGCGTGGCTAATCGCTTGATTAACTATGTGATGGGAAGAAACTCGGAGGCATGAATGAGTGAATCAGCTCGAAAAATATTGCCCTCGTACGTAGTGCGTTTCGGGTCATGGATCAACAGACGGTTCTTGTGTGCACGTTGTTAACCCTCGACCTCGGTAATCCTCTTATACTCGGGAACAGGGCAAGATCTTTGCCCATATTCCCTGAGGAAGCTAAAGATCTGTTTCTCGTTACTTTCGGAAGAAATCATAAAAAAGAAAACAGTTAAAATTAGTTTTCACTTTCTCATCGTTTATAGTTCCCTTATAAGTTTGATTACTCTTACTTTTTTTTTTTTGATAGATCGAAAACACTTTCTTTTTTTGTCGTTTCTTAATTGAACGAAGAAATATATTTGCTTAATTTGGAATAAAATAAAAAAAAAAAAAAAGAGAAATATAACTCGATGAGAAATCCATTAGGATTAACTTCTGTGAACTTTTGTGAAATTTAATCAAAAATGAATCTATGAAACAATCAAGTAAGCGATCTTTAATCCTTCCTATTATAAGATTTAGTCTCTTATATCGTTGATTATTAGATCTAAAAAATTTTCATAGAAACAATTTTCGATTTTTTTCTATTACATGATTCAGCATCTACATTGTCAAATATTGGATCTATAAAACGAAGTAATATCTTTATCTGTTATGTTAAACGATTTACTTTTTAGATCGTATTTTATCTAGTAAATTATATAACGAATTTCAGGGAGAGCCAGAAGCCCCCATCGTATTTACTTCAGCGGAAAGGGGCATCGAATCGACACCTGTTGAATCGCCAGCTATCGTACGACTTGTTGATGGTCCATCACCGTTGGAGGGAAGATTGCAATTATTTCATCGAGGTCAATGGCGTTCCGTTTGTACCAATTCTCGAAAGTACGTTTAATTTTGTTGAAAAGAAGAAAGTAAAAAAAAAAAAAAGAAAAGAAAGAACACAAAATTTAACCATTTAATTTTCCCCATTGACATTCATTATGAATAATTAAATTTTTAGTTGGACTCGAGCAGATTTAGAAACAGCGTGTAGACATCTTGGTTTTCAAGGTGGTCGATGGTGGTCCTGGATCGATCGTCAATGGCCAGCAAAACCACGTTTACTTTATGAACAACCACATTGTCGTGGAACCGAATCTTTATTGACGAATTGCGAGGGTTGGTCAGAGAGACAACTCGGTGGTGGAGTTTGTGGTAAATCATACGTTTCAAAATTTATATGTCTTTTAATTATATGTAAACAAACATTTTTGAAAAAAATTATTGATGATCATACACATAATATATATATGTGTGTGTGTATGTGTGTGTGTATGTTACATCGTATCATGTGTGTTACTTATACTTGTACTATTATTATAATAATAGTACAAGTACACACACATATATATAGAGAGAAAGTATTACAATAAATATATACTATAAATAAAGAATACATAGTATATATACACAGTATTATAACTAATACGTAATGTAAACATTTATAATATTGAAAATAATATATAATATAAACATGTATAATATATGTTTATTACAGTATTATATAATATAATACATATAATATATATTTATAACACATATATGATAATTTTACAAATAGTCAATAATATATATTTTATTATAAAATAAATTAAAATTATTTATTAACTTAAGAAATGCATTTAATTGTCAGATTATCATCCGGATCTTGGTTTATCTTGTTTACCACAACACGATGGATCCACTAAAGCTATTAAACATTGGCGTGGTATTAGATTCGAAGGAGCTCTTTATGATCGACCATTGATTCAAGAAAATACTTTATACGTAAGAAGATCTAAATCAATCCTACGACACGTTATCATCCGGTAAGTAAGATCGTTCTTTAATAAATTTTTCTTCCTCCTAGATCATATGTAATACATAATATGTCCTATTGTATTTCCAGTTACGCTGGTACTGGTAGAGACTATAATGTTACATCGGCATTAGAAGTTGATGGTGTCCCACCTCAAATGGAATCAATATCCGTTCTTAACTCTGCTTTCACGGGTATTAATATCACTACACCTGAAGCTCCTGTTGTGTTAACTAATTGTACCGTGAAAAAAAATAAAGGTACGTTTCTTTGATTTCTTTTTCTTTTTAACAAATTATTAAAATAAATCATTAATATTAATTATTAATATAAATTATATATTAAAATACAATATATAAAGAATATATAAAGTTGTCTATAATTATTGATAAGAGATTTATAGATTTCCGTAGAATATAGATTTATAAATTTATAGAATTTATAGTATTCAGATATTATATAATATATAGCATATAACTAGTATAAAGATCTGTAAATCTATTGAATATAGATTTATGGAAGATAAAGTAAAAAAGAACGAACAATTAGAAAGTTTTTACAAACAGTAGAATGACATTAAAATAAATTAAATATTGTAAACTAAATTGTCGTAAGAATACTTTGCTTTTTAAGTTAAAAAAAAAAAAAAAAAAAAAAAAAGAAAAAAAAAAGAACTTTTTTTTTCATACACAGGCTATGGAATTTATATAAATAGTTCGGACGGTATGGCACACATAGATGAATGTTCGATATTAGAGAACGGAGCAGATGGGATAAAATATATTCACTATGACGAAAGAACGGAAGATAAGCTGGATAGAACAGGCATTTTTGATTTATGTACTTTCCCAAGTACAACCAGTCAAACTTTTCCAGTGACTATATCAATGGAGCAAAGTAAATATACGCCTAACACGAAACGTTGTCCACAAGTAAGTATTCGTTGGAAAAAAAAAAAAAAAAGAAAAAAGAAAAATGAAAGTTCTTACAATTAATAAAATCCAAGAATGTATTTTCTAACAAAATTGTATGATTCAGCACATTTTCACAAGGCCGGGTCACGTTTTGACTCTGCACTTTTTACAAATGAGAACGGACCGTAACGACAGTGCGGTTATTGAGGTTTACGATGGGATTAGTGGCACGGAAAATATGTTGGCTAGTGTTAGAATCAGAAACAACACATTGCCTCAAAGTGTCACGTCTACTAAACAAGATTTGTATATTAAATTTATTGCTCAGCCACGTACAAATACGATTGCTTTCGTCAGATTATCATCAGGATATAGTTAGTAAATTGAATTTCAAAAAAAAAAAAAAAAAAAAAAAAAAAAAAAAAAAAAAAAAAGAAATTAAGACAAATTACGAATATTGAAAAAAAAAGCGATCTATCTTTTTTCTATCTTTCAGAAAAAACATATGATCTCAACGTGACAGGTAGCACGATTGCAAGTAATAACGGTCGTGGTATAGTAGCAGAAAAATTAAGATCGGCTCTTCACATTCATGAAACGTCAGTATCTAGTAACGAACATGCCGCTGGTGTACATGTATTACATGGTACAGTGGATGTCAATGTAACAGACAGCCGAATTTCCTTTAATCAAGGAGACGGGATAAATATTACCGTTACCGGTGGAAACCGCAATGTATCACGAACAAGCATTTCTTCTAACAGTGGATATGGATTTGCCGTTTGGCTTAATGATAGTTCAAGCACGGAGTACGTCTATTTCAATCAAACGACTGTGGTTGAATATTCACAGATATTTCGTAACAAGGATATCGGTGTCTTGGTAATGAAAACAATTTCGAGCAAAATTATTTGAAGACCACAAAAGTTAATTATTCTTAACGAGATTTTATATATATATATATATATATATATATATATATATTTTATATATTTTATATATATTTTTCTTTTTTTTCCGGATAGATTGGTAATTCAACTGGAGATTCGTACGTTAATGTGACAGGAAATTCATTTAATACCAGCATCGATATAGCATTGCAAGTGGAATCTGGTTGGAAAGTAAATGAAGGAACGTTAAAGTTACAAATTGGTCATAATTCCTTTGTGCAGAATAAAAAATTAGGAATTAAATTGAGCCCGGCACTTAATTTAAATGCCTGCATCGAATACAATCAATTCAGGGAACATTCTAATGGTGGAATATTAATTAAAAATCCACTCTATGAAATTTTTAATATTCTACCAACAAACATCACTATCAGATACAATGAGTTCTATGGAAATCGTGGTACTTTCGTTGTTAGCGTCGGTCTTTCACCTTACAGCGACGTACAAAATTTATTATTTACGAAAAATTTCTTACGAGAAAATCGCGTAAGAGAATTATTTGATAATGGCAATGTTATAACATCCAGGCTTGTTCCACGTTCTCGAGTAGCCGCTGTTGTTGTAGTCTCTTCGAGCAACGTGAAAATTTTTCGTAATATTTTACATAATCCTGAATCGCCTTACGAGATCGGTTCGCATTTGGAAGATCAAAGTAAGATCATAAATTGTACATTCAATTGGCTTGGATTTACGGAAGAGAATAAAATATTTGAAAGGCTCTTTCACAGGTATTAAATATATCTCAAAGAATAATTTATGATAAATTTTTCTTTTTTGCTTTTTATCTAATTTCGTGTTAAATTTTTATTTCTCTTTCTTTTTATAGAAAAGACAGATATACTCTTGCTAAGATCGAATATATTCCTTATCTACTTCATAGTAGTAATCCTGGTGCAAATACAATTATCTCGAATCCGATGTTCGTTCCAAGATTTGTAACACCCGATACAAATTTGGTCGGTGGTGAAGTTGACGGTCAAGAAGTATTAAAACCAGGAGAGTATATCGTAGAACGTGATATCAACGTAAGACCAGGTGGCAAATTGGTCCTACAATCTGGTGTTACTCTACGTTTTCCTCCAGCTGTAGGAATGATGGTAGCTGGTCAATTGGATGCACGTGGAAAACGGCCAAGTGATATTCGTTTTACTTTGAAGGAAGACATTTCTATGGAATCACAAAACTCTAGTATCTTGGAAGAGACACCTCAATCTTCTCCAATCGATTCTATACCAGTTAGATTGTTAGGAGGTAAAACGAATTTAGAAGGAAGATTACAGGTAAAAGACCTTATTATGTTGTGGACGATTATCATCCATTGTTTGTAAAACATTATGTGCGAAAAAGAGTATAGTATAAAAATAGAATGAGTTTACACGATCGTATCACGTGATAACAAGGAACCATTGTGTGTATGTGGGTCTATATATCTTTTTTTTTTGTTGTCTTTAAAAGGTGAGGATAGGCGAAAAATGGGGCACCGTTTGTAATTATGGATGGACAATTCTCGACGCATCCATTGTTTGTCATCAACTAGGCCTCACGCTTGATCCAGATAATTGGTTCATAGAACGCTCGCAAATTCCCAACGCAGGGATCAACGAGGACATTCTTCTTACAAACGTACGTTGTACCGAGGGCGACAATGATATTTCCAAATGTAGAGCAGAGACAGTAAACGATTTTGAGAATTCTTGTACACACGAGAATGACGTAGGTGTGAGATGTTCCGAACCAGCATGGGCTGGTTTAAGATTAGGTCCTTTGGCTCAAAGAAGCGATTTACAATACGTAACTATTGAAAAGGCAGGACTGTTGGATTATACTACAAACTTGTTCAAATCAGGTAAAGTGTTTCATTGAAGTTAATGTCGATTTAATCAAATAAATTAATGTATTTGATTATTCTAGCCTTACAAATTGATTTTGCGAGACATTCGTTGGAAGGTGTGAAAATTATTAACAATCTCCAAGATGGTTTAGGTATTTTGTATTCCGACATATATTCGGCTGATGCCGTAAATACAATTAGAAACAGTGAATTTTCTCAGAACGGTGGAAGCGGTATAAGTTTCAAGCAACTTGGCATGCGCGTGATCAATTCTAGAATAGAAAATAATAAAGTAGCAGGTATTAGACACAATCCTGCTTTATCTGCCGTTCAACAAAGAGAGTTGGCTGGATGGTTTGCTCGTTTATCGGAATATTCAACAGAATCCTCATACGATCCAATAATTATACCACAAGCTAACGCGAAAATTAATCTTGATAATTGGCAGACCAAATATATCATTACCGACAGAGTGAAAGGCGAGTCGTTGCATCAGTTTATCGAGATCACGGTAAATAAATATATACTTGTTGATCATTTATAAATACTGGAACACAAATTGACTAAGTACTTCTTTTTTTTTTTTGTTTTTCTCTATGTATAATCACAGTGCACTCCTGGTTATGTCATTGGTATACAATTATTAAATCCAATAGAAAATCGTAGTACAGAAGAAATTATAATACACGATTCGCAGGATATTTATCAGAAAAGAAATATTTGGCACATGAAACGTAATCTAACAATTTTCCCAGTCGCCTCTAGTTCATTTTCTGTCATATTGGAATACGAGAGCGGTGAAAGTGCTCTTGGAGGTGCCGTTATAGTAATTTCATCATTATTAGCACCGGTTCAAGTATGTTTGTTACTTTCTATATCACCAAAAAAAAGAAAAAAAAATTAGCTATTTAATCCCTTTATTTATATTAATTTATATTCTATAGAACACGAAAAATAAAATAATCGGTGGTCCTATACCTTCGTTGATCGTATCTAAGACAAAAATCAAGGGTAACAAGAAAGGTGTATTAGCTTCTTATTACAATCGTTATATAGACGAAGTTGGTGATCATTTTCTACGAAAGGCCAACGAGACGATACAATTCATCGGTTGTGAAATTTCACACAATCAAGAAGAAGCGATTTATATTCATTCCCCTCATTGGAACATTTATGAGATTGATTTATCCGAGATAGCTATTCATTTGAACGATACCTTGATCACGGATAACGGAAAAGGAATATTACAGTTCAGTCGTGACGCAAGACACTCGAATAATCTCTTTCATTGGATAATGCAGGATAGTACGATCGAAAGAAATCGTGCTGGAGGTTTCGAAGTCACTTTGCCCGATGTCTGGCAATATAATGAAAATTTCACTCATAGTCTTTATTTCGATAACAATACTTGGCGTGACAATGATCAATTTAGCTTTGTGATCGATGGACACTTTGCCACGTTGAACGTATCACACAATCGTTGGGATGGAAATCGTTGTAAGAACGGCCTTATATCGATTCGTGGTATGGAGAAAAAAATAAAAATGAATAACAATAGAATAGAAGGTAACAACGGTGCCTACATGGTAGAGTTCAAGGCCAACAGTCAATCAGAAATTTTGGGTGACGTTACCGCACGTTTTTACTTCAATGAGATAAAAAGAAATCGACACGATAATTATGCACTGGGATCACGTAGATCTTACGATGGTCCTAGTTACGTTGTTGGCTTTCATGGTATACAAAAGGTTCGAGTCAATAGAAATCTTTTTGGGGATAATTCTATGGATTATGAACTTCTTGCTGGTATAAGAACCGCGAAGATTAATAATGAAGTCGATGTCTCCGAAAATTGGTGGGGTACTTCCGATGATGCCATTATTAGGTGATCTATAGATCTCTACTATTAAAATTAATATAAATATGATTATAATATATAATTAATTTATGATATATTACAGACGTAGAATCTTCGATTTCGACGATTGGAACAATCACGCTGTGGCCAATTATCGGCCTTATTTAATGAGCGATTCCTTAGACGCATCAATTTCGGCATCATGGCAAATCGGAGTGGAAGTTAATTTAGATAACTTGGGTGGTCGAATAATCGAAAGTTTAACATTGTATTCGAGAAAGGAACCATACGTGATTAAATCCGATCTAACCATAATGCCACAAGCTACGTTACATATTCATCCAGACGTGATCATGGAATTTTCACCTAACGTTGGTATTTTGGTACTTGGTACATTGAAAGCTGTCGGTATGCCTGGACATGAAATCATTATGAGACCCATCAAACGTAATGCTACGGTTCCGTTATCAGTTATTCCAATATCAGCACCTGTTAGAATTCCTAACAAAATTGTTCCAATGTCCGACGATATGATTCGTTTGTGTAAAGATACTCGTTGTGCTTCTTCTGATAACGAAGGTACAAATTAGATTTTTCTTTTTTTTCTTTTTTACTTCTACAACAATAATATTTAAAAACAAGATTATTCCTTTTGAGTTTATGAACTTGCTTTGTTTTAGGATTCCTAGAAGTTTTTAATAGAACGACATTACAATGGATTCCAATTTGTGACGAACGTTTCACTGAACGTAACGCACAAGTAGCTTGTCGACAACTCGGTTATGATTCTTTAAACGTATATGTATCCTATGATCGTAGATATGAATTACATCCTGGCTCATTGACACGTGTTTGGTCTTGGCCAGAACCATTACAAGTATTTATTATTCATTTTTAATTGAAAAAAATTTTGAAAAAAAAAAAGAAAAACAATGTGTCCTTCAATATTAACATTTTTCTTTCTTAGTGCTCTGGAAATGAAGAAAATCTCGAAGAATGTCAAATTCGATTGAACGGTCAATTTTTTGGACATCGACACGAATGCAATTGGGATGGACAATTTGTTTTTCTTCACTGTGGTAAAAGAAACATTGACGATAATTATGATTATTGGGCTGGAATACGAATAGCTAATAGTGAATTTGAACATCATCTATATGAGCATCGCATTCATGATGTTGTAACTCATGAAACAATTAGAAGAGTTGAATCTGTATTGAAGTATATCAATATCACCGGAGCTGGTATTTTGCATAATGAAAAATCTGCTGCTTTGCAATCGATCATGAAATCACCTACGATCATGCACGTTAATATAGATCGTAGCGCTTATCATGGTATAAATGTTATATCACCGACTCATACAGTAAGTATCATGTAGTAAAAATTTCTATCGATCGTATCCAAATGAATTTATATATTTATATGTATATTTCTAGGTCGATTTGTTGTTTAATACTATTAAAAATGTTCTTGGAAATGGGATCAATGTACTTTCTTTAACGGGTGAGGGTCGTGAAGCCGATGAAAGTTCATTCACACCAATCAAGGATCTAAATGTTCCTTATCATTTATTCAGTATGATTGATATTTGTGATACCGCAAAAGAAATAACTATCGAGGAACGTGTTATTATATATTACAGATACGATAATCATCCAGTGAATTGCGTTAAAATTTTTCGTAGTCCTTATAGAACTAAACCATTTGGTTTCAGGTGAATTATAATATATAATTTCTTTTCGATGTGGTTTAGATCAATAAAGGATACATTTGTAAATTATTATCTTTCACAGACTTCTACAATTTAATCTTTTCAATTCCACCGGGAAACCAGGTCGAGCGGATGGTATCACTTTGTATGACGGAGACATTTACAACGTTACTGCTAAAGTAATAGGTCATCTTGAAGTTGATAGTCCATACGAGAAGAAATTGTTTAGAACTCGTGAACCAAGTCTCAGCGTAAGACTATTCGCAAATGGTGCAAGTAATATACATGGTTTTATTGCAGAGATTGTAACTCTTCCAATTTCTGCTATTGGCTTCAGTAAGTAAAAGGAAAAAAAAAAAAGGAAAAAAAAAAGAAAAAGGAAATGACCAATTAATAAAATTATAATCAACCATATGAGATTAATTAACCATATTCAAAAATTTTGTTTAGATCGAGACGTACAACATAATATATCATATTCGGTTATTTCAAATTGTCGAGAAGGTGCTGTTAAATATGCAAGTGCTGGTGAAGTCAATGCAATAATGACGCTCGAACGTAATCAGTTTACAAATAATTGTGAAAAACTTTATGGTAACTTTTCAACTTGTAAATCAGCGATATGGTTGGACGTACAAAATACACAATCATTATATTTTAGAGTAAGTACTGATTATACGATTTGGATTATTATGTAATAACAAATAAAATTATATAATAAATATATTTTATATTCATAGAATAATTTGGTGCGTCAAAATCAAGGTGGACTCTCCATCCGAGCTGACTCAAGAGGATCTGCTACCTCTTTGAAAGGCTGGATTCATAATAATCTCTTTGCAGAGAATTTTAATAAACCTGCTCTGTGAGTAATATATATATATATATATATATAAACATTATAAAAAAATAACAATTATTATAATTTTATACTAGATACGTTGAAGGTCGTCACAGTAGTCCTTATCAAGAGGTAACAATATACAGAAATTACTTCACAAAAAATAATGCTCCCTATTGTAACAATATCGTCTTGAAACAAGTGGTCAGTAATATGAGCTTAAATTATCTTCATGCTAATCTTGGCTTACATCTTCTTGAAATTTCGGGATTCGAACGTGTACGTTTGCCGATATATCAAAGCACTTCTCATAATGGATTCTATAAGTGAGTAATCCAATAAACTATACAGTAGATAAACATTCTCTTACACATTGTCGATTCATAAATGAATTATTTTTTAGAAACTATGCTGTTGATCGAGAAGGACGTAGTACTATTATTGCTGGTACTCCAGGACAAAGATATGTTGATAACGTTTTCTTTAATCCTGATAACGATTATGAAATACTTACTATAAATAGATCACAGTAAGAATTGATAACATATCTATATATTATTATTATTATTATTATCATTATTTAAAAAAATAAATAATATTTTATATATTATAATTATTTTTGTTTTGTTTTTCAGAGAATTAGAAATGTGGAGATCTCATGTAGACGCCCGTTACAATTGGTGGAGTTACAACAAAACGTTGGCTGTAGCTGGAAGAATTCGAGATCGTGGTGATTCTCCGACATTGTTACAAGTTGATTATCAACCTTTTCATATGAACAATAAATCCGTATTAACTGGCAAATGTCCACCTGCTTGGGATCTAGTTGGTGATACTTGTTATATTTATATCGGTGCACCTATGGACTTTTACAGTGCACGTGATTTTTGTCGAGTAAGTATTTTTACATAAATTTTAATTTTTGTCTTATTAAAATCATAATGTATTAGGTTAAATAGAAATGATTTTATTGATTTCTAGGGGGCAAATGCATCGATGCCTTTCATTATGGGTGATTATTTAGAACTTTGGAGATTTTTAAAGAAACAACAAGAATGTTTTGATTATTCTGAACGTGTTTGGGTTCAACAACTCGAACGTGTTGATCAATGTACTATTTTTACCTATCAAACTATTGAGGTTGATTATTGTAATCAACCTAATCCTTTCCTCTGTGAAATTGGTACGTATATAAAAAGTATTAATAATACTTTTCTGTTTTATAAAAGGACTCGGATGATATTCAAAAGATTTATCAATGATTTATAGATCCTAAAGTTTACATCGATCCACTCTCATGGAGAAAGGATATCGTTGCTGTAGGAGTTTTGGGAGCTTTAGGTGTGGCATTGGCTTTGTTAACAGCTGCTATCGTATTATGGGTATCTAAATCGAAAAAACGAAAACTCGAGCGATTAGAAAGACGAAATTCTATTCGTCAATCTTTACATTCTTTACGATCAGTTGGTTCAACGTCTGGATTCACAGAATTGGCTTATCGGCGAAA
>NC_062188.1:2999217-3069217 GCF_912470025.1 Vespa velutina
TCGTTCAAAGTACAAGATATGAAATTTTTTTTTCTTTCTTTTTTTTTTTTTTTTTTTTTTTTTTTTTTCTTCTAACGATACATAAGTATAAGAGAGAAAACGAGGATACAATTCTAGGAAAAGAAAAAAAAAAAAAAGAAAAAAAAAAATTAAAAATCCATGAAAATCCATAAAGGATTTTATCGATCGATCGTACGATAAACGTGTAGAACGTGTCTCAAATCGGACAACTCTAATCGACGCGCTCTCTCCAAAATGCACCCGTTTTCTAAAACGATGCGAGACGAAAGTGAGAAAAAAAAAGAAAAGAAAAAAATGTATATATATATATATATACACATATATAGACGAAAGATAAAAAGTTGAAAATAGAAATGAAAGTATTATTAAATTAAATTTCTCTCTACGTCTCGCAACGTTCCACTCCTTTATATATAATTAATGTAATATTAATGCTATGTAAAGCCGAATCAGGAAGCGCAATCCCGACTTTAAGCGTCGGCAGGCAATACCCGATTCTTGAATCTATGTTATTCGCAGTAACGTCGGACACGCGCGTCGTTTATTATTATATATATATATATATATATATATATATATATATATATATATATCATTGTTTTATATATATATATATGTGTATGTGTATATGTGTCTGTTGTAAGTACAATAAAGGAAGAAAATAATAACAATGACAACAACAATCAACGACGACGACGACGAAAATGGCGACGACGACAATGATAACAAAATTAATGATAAATATTTCACCATTTTTTTTTTTTACTGTTTCATTTTTGTTTCTTTTTTTTTTTTTTGCCGTAAATCACGCGAACGTCCGACGTTACCCAACGTACCAAAAGAAAAAAGAAAAAAAAAAAAAAGGAAAAAAAATACTACTCGATTCTATGTAATACACGCTACCGCATCCTGTCAAACAAAGATAGGCTTGTGGCTGAGATAATTGTAAGGACTACCACAGTAATTAAAACAAGTAATTAAAACAAAAAAAAATTATATATATATATATATATATATATATATCTAGACAAAAATTATTACTATTACTATTATTATTATTACTATTATTATTATTATTAATTATTATTATATCAAGAAGATAGTTACAAGGTGCTGGGGATGATTGATCGAAGATGGAATAATGTAAAAAAAAAAGAAGAAGAAAAAAAAAGAAAAAAAGAAAGAAAGAAAGAAAAAAAGAAATAAAAAAGAAAAAGACAAATGGAAGGACAACGACAACGAGGAAGAAAATTATGTAATTGTATTGTAAATCATTACGATTTGTAAAAAGAAAAAGGATTATAGGGAGATCGAAGAAGAGGGACAAGAAAAAGAAAAAAATTAGGCGGATCATGGATGTGGATAATCCGTTTCGAGGAAAGTGATATGAGAAGAACGAAGAGAAATATTAACAGGTACTTGTACGCACGTCCCTTCCACGGTATACGACATGCAGCAACCATTCCGTTAAATATACTCGCAGATTTGAAATTTCACGGGCTTATGATCCTATGTCTATATATATGTTCGCGCGATCGCATCTCTATCTCTATCTCTATCTCTATCTCTTTCTCTCTGTCTCTCTCTTTCTCTCTCTATCTTTTTTTCGATTTCTCTTGTATATTCTATAACATTTCTATTACATCCATAATTAACGGTACAAAAGAAGAATGGCAAGAAGGAATGAAATTTAAAATATTATCGGCGATAATAATTCGAAAAATAAAAAATTAAAAAAAAAAAAGAAAAAAAAAAAAAAAAAAAAAAAAAAAAAAAAAAAAAGGAAAGAAAAAAGAAAAGAAAAGAAAAGAGAAAACTAACGATTGAAAGCTATTCGTCGTTGGCAGTGAAATAGGCAATTATTCTGCTTTGTTGTTTCAGAATTTTTAGGAAAAAAAAAAAAAAAAAAAAAAAAAAAAAAAAAAAAAAAAAAAAACACGTTAGTCCTTTTTTTTTCTTTTGTCTTCTTTATTATACGTTCTGTGATTCGCCCGAAAAAATTTCGACTCGAATGGAGAACGATCGCGCGCAGTATTTTATACATTCGAAGGAATGTCGTGAGACGTGCACAAGATAGACAAATAGTTGAAAAAAATTAATGATTAACATTTCTGGAATGAGGACTTAATCTATATAACATTTGGATGGAATGTCCATACATTATAAAAACTAATAGAAATATTTCTAGCAAAATATATAAATTTATGTATATGTTTATATATAATCTATATTCATATATATATATATATATATATATATATATATATAAATAGATAGATATATATATATTTGTATATGCATCTCTACAAATAATCTGCACGCTTGTACATATACATACATGTATATATACGTACACGAAACGTATGTAGCGTGACGATCGTTAAGATTACGAGACGATTTTTACGAAGGACAAGTCTCGTATATAAACATATTTATAATTCTTCACTTTTTCTAAGGCACTTTCCTGCACGAACTTCGTCGCGAAATAACTTCGTCAACGTAGAAAACTAATTTTACGCGTCAATCGATTGACATAATTCCCCTCGTGACTCCGAGAATTTAAATCGTAATCGCGTACAATGCGGACAAAGAATCGAAACGATATTATCCTAAAATATACTACCTACATTAACAAAAATGGGACGATCGTTTGAGAAAGTCCGATTTGTGCGCTACCAATCAAAGGTTTTATGAATTTAAATTAAAACTATTTTTTTCTCATATACCCATAAGTACTACTGCTTATCACATTCTCGAATAAGTTTCATTTAGAAGCTTCGAAAGGCATTCGAATAGGTTCTAAATTAATGAATCATAAAAAATATTTTTTTTGCTGATTAAGATTATTAAGACGTAAAAGTGTAAATCGATCAAAAAGTGTGATATCTTTCTAAAAAAATAAAAAAAAAAAAAAAAAAAAAAAATGCCTACACATATGTATATATAGCTAGATAGCAAATCCATCCGAAAAACGCGAGATAGACCGACTTAGCTAAGATCTTCTCATTCGTTAGATAGGAAGGAATTGGAATAGCAAGGTAGGTGGAATGACAAGAAGTGTATGTATGTAGGTACATAGAGAGAGAAAATAGAAAAAAAAACCGCAGTCTGTAGGTGATATGCGAAAGAATAGTCAATTTCGCGTATCATATTTGAGGATAAAATTGTGCGGTATAGGGCAAGGCAGGAGCAGCAGTAGGCGCATGGGCATGAAAAGCTGCCGTTGGTGGGTGCCAAGCGGCACGCTTGGCTACCGTACCGGGTGTTTCGGTAGGAAAGGCACTTTCCCAGGTTCTTTTCAGGCCCATCAATGCAGCCGGATTAATAGGAGCAGTTTGCGCAACGATGGGTGTCAAGATGCCATGAGAGGTCGGTGCCCTTAATATTGGAATACGAGAGGGAACATTGAAGAGCAAGAACGGTGCGTGAGTGGGTTGTTGAGCATGAAGCGCAGCCGCAGCTGCGGCTGCTGCGGCTGCCGCTGGAGGTGTCATCGCGTACGCAGGAATTTGATGAGGTGGATTGGGCGCGGTAAGGGCCAAGGTCTTACTCGTCGCCGAGGAGGTAGGCGAGGCTGGAGTCGTCGAGGTGGGGGACGCGTTAGAGGCCAAGGCCATCAGCCAAAAGTCCTGATTCCTGATGGCCTGCACCTGCGCCTGCGCCTGAGCTTGAGCTTGAACCTGCGCTGCCTGTGCTTGCGCCTGTGCCTGTACGAGCGCCTGTATGTCCCAGAGGGGAGGCTGCGCCGTCGGTACCGGCATCGGTACCGGCGTCGCCGGACCCGAATGTGTCAGAGATGCGGGTGATTGAGTGCTCAACGTACCGGGAGATAGTAGAGCCTTCGTTGATGGCGGAGCTACTGCACCTGTCAATACCAGATTCATATCTTCGCCACTACATTGGAAGACTTCTATGTAACGTTGTTTCTTTCCGAAGATCATATACCGATGATGTCGTTGTGTCGCACAGGCGTGCGCCGAACTTTCGCTGTCCATCTGTATGAATGCTTCTCCGGATGGTTGACCCTGAAAGAACAAACGATTTTTCTTTATTACTTATTACCTCATTTATTGCCCTATACTCTATGTCCTATGACGTTTTTCTTACCTGTGCATTGTATACCATGTGAACGCCTTGGTAGACAATGTTTTTCGAGTGCTCTCCCATGAATTCAAGTATGTGCTCGACAAGTGCCTCATAGGGGAGCCCACGTAACCTCACACAGTCCTTACGCGTGCCTGATGTGATTATGTGTTGAGGAAGTAATTGAGAAAATTGCAATGGTGGAATAGGTGGTACTGGGAGAACGAACGGCTTTGGATCGATCGCCCTATTCAGAACCTATAGGTCACAATTTGAAAAAGTTGAATAAAAAGAAAATTTCATTCATTATATTACATATAATTCATTTCACAATTACAAACCTGTTGTACTTCCGCTGTTGTACTCCTAAATAGTTCAATGTACCGACTGCCAATGCAATCTCTGTGTTTACTTAATGCTTTCACAGCATCTTCCTCTTGTGCGAAAAGGACAAATGCATCTCCGGTTGCTCTACCGTCTGGTTTTTTGACAAATAATACACCGTCCTCACCATCCAACACATGACAAGGTTTTTGTCCAGATAAAAAGAAGTCGATCTTTGGAAAAAAAAACATATGTAGTTTTTTTTTTTTTCTTTTCAATGAATCACAATTTTATAACCTATTTACAAGATATAGAAGTTTGTTCGTACCACTTGTTTAGCAACGCAGTCATAAGGTAATCCTCTCATTCTAACGATAACCTGAGCCCCTCTTGAAAGGAAAGCATGTGCTTCGCTAGTAGTACCACCAGCAACCCCAACAAAATCTTCTCCAGAAGCTTTGTAAACCTCAATGTATCGTGGTCCCATGTGATGTTTATGCCTTTTCAATGCCATATCTCTGTGTTCCTTATTAACAAATCGTACTAAAGCTTCACCGTTGCGCCTACCCATAGGACTTAAACAAAGTGCTACGCCACCCCTAAAAATATAGAAATCCTCAATGTTATTCATCTTTCTTAAAAGCCTCGAGAACATTCTGTAAGCTTGTACTTTGACACATATTATTAATCATACTTATTTATACGATAAGCGATGATCTGTTTGATTATAAAGCATAAATCTATATGACCCACAGATAATGCTTATCATAGTGCTTGACCATGCTGATTAGGAAACAAAAATCATTGAGAAAAGATGCATGATATAAACAGTAGCTACATAAATGAACGATTTAACATTTATAAATATAAAATTACACAAAGCCTGACCAAATTACCTTCTTTAAGTGATTCCAAGTGGCTTGTATAAAAATATTTCAATAATTAGATAAGTAATCCATTGATATTATTGTTTATCATTAATAGGTAATTATAACCATAAAAGAACTAATATAATACTACTTACTTTGCAACATTCAGACCACGGAAAAATTTGGCAATATCTTGGTCGGAAGATTGCCAAGGAAGTCCTCGGGCTCTAACTACACAATCATTGTCTACTTCTTCATCCTTGGAACTATAAGTAATAAAATTGCAATTATAATTGTATTCTAATGACAATCATAACGTAAGTAAATCCTATCGATATAACTTTGAACTACTCACCATATGCCTGGTTCTAAAACTATGTTAACTATCTCCGGTGCTTGAAACACATGACCTGAAAAGAGAAAGAAAGAAAAAAAAAAAAAAAAAAAAAAAAAAAAACGAAAGTAATCATTAGTAAGCTGTAAACAAATTTCTGAGATAACTCCCTTATTTAATCATCATTTCTTTGTATGGCTGTAAAAAATAAAAAAAAAAAAAAAAAAAAAAGAAAGAAAGAAAAGAAAAAGAAAAGAAAAAAGAACGTGTTGGAAAAAATTCTGAGTAACCTCGAGATAGTGCCTCGACAGAAGGAAAATGTATTTCTCTTCCATTGTGACGATAATAAGTTTCGATTAAAAAAAAAAAAAAATATTACAGTACTCCCTGAGGATTCTTTAGAAGGATATAATTCTTTCGAAATCATTGAAACCCATTACTTTTTGAAATCGAAAATATTTCTTACCGATACAATCGTACTGTATGTGCAACGTGACACGTTTGACTTAACAAATTTATTTGTAAACGTTAACAATTTCCTAATTCGTATGTTGGTCGTTCTGTTTGTATTGTATATATATTACGTGCGATACGGACTTTTACTTTTAAACAAAACGCCTACTGTAACGTTTGAACGTATTTAAAAGTAGTTCCATCGTTTCGCGGTCCAATTACGATCTTTTTTTTTTTGCTTGTGGATCGTGCTTAAGAAGAAAGAGAGAAAGAGAAAAAGAGAGAAATAGAGAGAGAGAGAGAGAGAGAGAGAGAGAAAGAAAGAAAGAAAAAAAAAAAACAAGAAGAGAAGTGTGCACGGACCGAAGTTTGGACGTGACTGGAAAAGGATCGACGCATGCGCGCCACGCGATATCATTAGGCCACTTTTAAAATGGTGGCATATCAAAGAGAACATCGAGAAACATTTAATAAACAATGTAAACAATTATTCAATTTGTCGTATAAAGTCACGTACGATGCAATGCAAATGCATTTTTATTTTTTTTTTTTTTTTTTTTTTTTTTTTTTTTCTTTTTTTTTTTTTTTTTTTTTTTTTTTTTTTTTTTTTTTTTTTTTTTTTTTTCGACGTCAAAAATACAAATCAAAATCGTATTAACACTTTATCACTTTTGAAAGAACATTTATCAAGTCCAAGCATCATTTCTCCTTCTTTCAAACTTCCTATATTATAATAGAAGATAAATATTCTTTTCTTTCTTTTTAATTTTGATGAAAATAAAAAAAAAAAGATAAAAAAAAAAAAGAACAAAAATAAAAACTACTAAAACGATGCGATATTCAGTTTTTTTTTCTTTCTTTTTTTTCCTTTTTAAACTTCTTTCTTCGTAATATAAAAAAAAATATAGGAAACAATAAAAAAAAAAAAAAAAAAAAAAAAAAAAAAAAAAAAAAAAAAAAAAATAAAAAGAAAAATACATTTGTCAGTGTCCTTCGATAAGACGAAGAAACGTGTCCAGCGTTTTTTCTATGCTTCCTTAGTCGTAATATTATATGCTTCGCTTTGTCTCTTATTTCTCGTACTTGAGCATAAAGTGCTTATTCGATTTGTCGCTTCGACGAAACTACTTCGTATTTCTTCCAAGGAGCGGTCGTGCCATGAGAATTGAATCGACTCATTTCATATGTGTACATATACCTTTATCAATTGTCACGATTCGTTTTTCATTGAGTTTCTATTTACTATATAAACATATATATATATATATATATATATATATATATATATATATATATATACATATGTATATATATAAACATACACACACATTTGTGTATTTACTTATTACATATGGTAAATAAAAGTATGTATATAATATATGATAAGTAGTAATAAGAAATACATATATAATATAGACGTAGTATCGTTATATATATATATCACATACATCATTATATATGTATATCATGTGTACATATATCATATATATATATATAATATGCGATTATACATAATAAATATAAGTATATATAATATATACGTACGTAATTGTCTTGTACGTTTCGGTGGTAACTTAGTAAACAAATTTTTTTTTTTTTTTTTTTTTTAAATAGATAACAGAAAATAATATTTTTTCAAAGAACGTATTGAAAATTTATTCAAGAGAGACAACGTCTTCATTCTCTTTCTTTTCCTTTTGAAATGTTTGTAAGTTGGCTTCGTAATACAATTCTTTAATATTTATGATCGTGAATACCAATTTGTTCATACAATTCAAAACCCTTCCATTAAAAATATGAAAAATGTATTTTTGCTGGTTGGTTATCACTGGGCGATAAGAAATATAGCCACCATACACTTATACACACATCGCTACGATACTCTGTATATATATATACATGTATGCATGGTCTATGTATATATGTATGTATGTGCATATGTGCTATATAACGAATAGACGATATGAGCGTATAGACTCATCTTATAATCATTTTATCCTCTCCCCACGACATTATTTATATTTGATACATGCGTCTTTTCTAATTAGACAAAATCTTTATTGATATTAAATAAATATTTTTAATAAATATATTTTTTTTTTATCTATATAAATATCATATCATAATATTGTAATTATCAATAATTAAATAATTATTTGGACTTTCAGTATAATGTCGAAAAAAAAAAAATTATTTGAAATTTTTTAATTATTTATCCCGACGACTATTTAAATATATATACATATATATATATATATATATAAATTATTTTTTTTATATATAATATTAATAATGTTAATTATGATCATCGTTAAAAAATATTATTACAATCGAACGAATTCAATTTTTGGAAGGGGTTTTATCACATTCAGTGTTAATCTTAAACATGTCTGTTATGGTCAAGGTTCGCTAGTATTGTTTACAGATATGTCTATAAAGAAGATCATACGAATGTATGAGTTGCGATAGTCGATTTTAAAAAGTCTACTTGGAAAATATCATACGAGAGAAAGGAAGAAAAAAAAAGAAAAAGAAAAAGAAAAGATAAAATAGAAATTTTTATGAAAGCGTTTAAAAGTAATTGATATGAGTTTTTTAGATTTAGGAGTTCTCTCTCTCTCTCTCTCTCTCTCTCACTCACTCTCTCCCTCTATTTTTTCTTTCTTATCTTTTTTTTTCAAACGTGTTTCTTCGCAAATCACGACGATAATATCCTTTCATTGTGTTAAGGAACACAGAAAGACAGAGAGACAAAAAGATGACTCTTAGATCAAAGTCAAAGAACTAAAAATCCATTGAGATAAATGAGAGGAATCTGCGATATTTATAATGGCTTTTATCTTTCTACAGGGTGGATCAAAAGTTTCTAAATGATTTTTTCAAAATCAATTAGATACTCTTTCTCAAGACTTGTGAATTAATTCTTTCTTTTTCTTTTGTTTTTTTTTTTGTCTTCTTCCTTCCAGATTGTCACAAACTATGTCGGTCTTACAATTCGAAAAAAAAAAAGAAAATTGGCCTGCATGTTAAGCTTGTAACAAATTAGAAAAAAGAAAAAAAGAAAAAGAAAAGAAAAATGGAAATTCTAAATAGTCTCGAAAACGAATAATTGATTTTCAAAATCAATTGGGAATCTTTGATTAACTTAAATACTTTCGTCCCGTCCTAGAATTATAATCTTTTCCTTACCATCCTTGATCATCCTCTGTATAACGCTAATCATGTCCTGTATTTCTTTCACGTGAAAATCATTGTCTGTATCGGGCGGTAGTCCAAAATCTGATTATCTATTGTCAAGGATAAATATATTTCAAAGACTTTGATTTACCGTTTCAAAATAAATAACACGCGTTATACGAAACATATAGAATCGTATCAAATTATTATCTCTATTATGAGATTAATAATCATAATAATAAATTGTAATAATCATGATTTTCATCTAAAACGAACAATCTTGCTTATCGATCGTCATAGTTAATGAAAATAATTATATCTGTACTAAGGACATTTAAAAATTATCTATAGCTAAAAATAATATTAAAAGGCGTATGTAAAAATTAATTAACCGTTATAATAATATCTAATAATTATCTATCTAATAATAACATTAAAGAGAAAAGTATATGTATCAAATAATGTTCTAACCATATTTAATAATTATATATCTGATGATAATATTAAAAAAAGAGAGAGAGAGAAACATATATATATAAGAAAGTTAAATTATTACCTTTTTTAATAATATCTAATGATTACCTATCTAATAATAACATTAGAGAGTAAGAGAAAAAGAGAGAGAGAGAGAGAGAGGCATATGTATGAAAAAAATAAATAATTGCCCATTTTGATAATACCTAATAATTATTTACCTAATAATAATATTAAAGAGAGAAACATATGTATTAAATAATGTTCTAACAATATCTACAAATATCTAATAATTATCCGCTAATAATAATGTCAAACAGAAAAACATGTGTATTATATGATGCTCTAATAATTTCTAATAATTATCCATCTCAATACTAATAATAATAATAATAATAATAATAATAATAATAATAATAATAATAATAATAATAATGATGACGATGATGATGATGATGATAATCATCGAGAACGAACGATTTTGTTTATCGATCAACATCCTAAAGATCAATACAATTTCTTTTTATCTTCTTTTTTTTTTTTTTCTTAAGTCCTCGTAAAATCCTCTTGAAAGAATCGATGGAGAATCATTTTAAATGAATACACGATTATTGAATATTGTTAAAAGAAAAGGAAACCGTAAGAAGAAGCGCTTTTATGCGCATAATAATATATCTCGATCGGTCGTCAAGCCGTCGAACCAATATCTTCACCGGGTTGACCTTTAAACCGTGTTCCGCAGGCGATAAGGCCGATTGGTCAGCTAAAGCTTTCTTAAGTCACTTGCCTTCTAAACTGGAAGAACATACGATTCGACTTGTCTTCTCTCTCTCTCTCTCTCTCTCTCTCTCTCTCTCTCTCTCTCTCTCTCTCTCTCTCTCTCTCTCTCTATCTCCTATCTTCTTTATTTTTATTTTTTCATTGTGCTACGTAATTAGTTTTCAACTAAATTAATTCCCAAAAAGCTAACTTTCTGCTATAACATATTTCAATAGGGGACACATATATACATCCATACATACATACACACACATACACAAACACACATATATAAGCTGTCATATGCAAAGAATTCAAAGAGAGATAATTTTTTCTCCCTCTTTCCGACTCTCTCTTTTTCCCTCTATTTCAATAAAAACACCTCGTAAATTATTATTTAATTTGAAGGAAGACGTAACAACGTGTGTCCATGAGACTTCACTTTTTACAAATACGACTTTAAAATTAGGCATTGGCTTTAACAAAAAAAAGAAAAAAAAAGGAAAAAAGAGGAAAGAAAAAAAAGATAAAAGTGAGAAAGAGAAAGAGAGAGAGAGAGAGAGAGAGAGAGAGAGAGAGAGAGAGAGAGAGAGAGAGAGAGAGAGAGAGAGAGAGAGACAGAAAGAGATTCGACGAAACTCTTATCGTTCCTTTAAGATTTCTGATGTAAACGTTAAGATTTTAAATCATTATTATTATTATTATTACTATTACTATTATTATTATTATTATATATATATATCGTAATGAGCCCAATTGTGCATTCGCTTTTGGAGATTTTATCTCACCGATAAAAATCTAACGTGAGATTTTTTTCTCTCCCTTTCTTTCCCTCACTCTACCTACCCACCCATCCCCCACCTAACGCCGACCCAGCGAAACTCCAAGAGATATAAAAAAAAAAAGAAAAAAAAAAAACGCGCGTGTAATCTCGACTCGTAGTGACGATGCCGAGGTGTATTTCTCATTAAAAAAAAATTTGATGAGTACGATTGTACGATCAAAAAAAAAAAAAAAATAAGAAAAAAAAAGAAACGAAAAAAAAAACAAAAAAATAAAAAAGGAAAAGAAAAAGCAAAAGAAAAAAAGAAAGAAAGAAAGAAAGAAAAACGAATGGAACAAAACAATCTCTCGAAGGAAAAATACAAATGACAAATCCGTTTTACTTAAGGCGCCGTCGAAACGGTCTCAACATATAAGTATACCAATCGATATATACTTATAGACACAAACATATATATATATATATATGTACATACATACATTCATATATGTATGTATATCTACATATATATATATATACATATCTATACGTATGTGTATATATATATATATATATGTTCAGTCGCCACAGGTGGTTTTGTTTTATTAGCGTTCAGTTGATACAACACGACGCGGTGGATCCAAAGAGAGAAAAAGAGATAGAGAGAGAGAGAGAGAGAGTGAGAGAGAGAGAAAGAGAGAGAGGGGGAAAGATAGATAGATATACATATATATATAGAGAGAGAGAGAGAGAGAGAGTGAGAAGGCAAGCAAAGAAGGCGGTAAGCCATTGTGGCCGGCTCGAGTTTATGTCGAGGACGGTTCGAGATTAAGACTCGAGGAACTCGGGTGAATGCCTCTCTCTCTCTCTCTTTCTCTCTCTTCTCTCTGTCTCTCTCTTTATTTATTTCTTTCTTTCTCTCACTCTTTCTTTTTTCTTATTACGTGAGAATATTCCCGTTTTTCAAAGTAAGAAAGTACTCAACTCTTCATGGCATTACCACCTCTTTATCGTCTAATGTGCGTTCGTTGGTATGATAAAGGAAAAAAAAAAAAAAAAAAAAAAAAAAAAAAAAGGAAAAATAAAAAGAAAATGAAAAAAAAAAAAAGAAAAGAAAAAAAGAAAATATAAAAACGTATAATATACGGTAAGGCTCTAAGGTCGTACTCGGTGTACTGATAATAATATTCGTGTAAAGGTAATTCTTTTTCTTTTTTTTTTTTCTTTTTTTTTTTTTTTTCGTTTACGCGACATACTGAATGTCGACGAAATATTACGATATCCGAGGACGAACGACGTACCCGATATTATTTTATTATCCTTGACAATGTTGAAACTCGTTTCAACTTGTGCGGCGCTTATTAAATTAAAAAATATTATTGCTACGCGAATAGGATTTATAAATAAATATTTATGAGGATTTAACGAGATTTATAAGGATCTATCGATATTAACTAATCCGATAATAAATCTCAAATCCTCTTCTTCACCCTCGCGGTCTTAAATATTCGTTACTACTTTCGTTAGACTGTTAAATTAAAAAGAAATCATTTATTATTTGCGACGAAAGTGAAATGATCAATTTTATTATGGATTTGAATTCGCCAGGTCAGTTGGAATACTTTCAAGAGATTTTTCTAATGGAATTTAATTACGCCTAATTAAAATAGATTAATATTCTTTGATAAGAGAATAATCAAAAAAAAAAAAGAAAAAGAAAAAAAAAAAAGGAAGAGAAAAATATTATACGTCACGGGGATGATGAATATTGTGAGACATCATTATCGGCTTTATAGTCGAAAAACAATAAACGTCAGCGTACCTGGGTAAACTTAAATCGGATGAGGAGGCATTAAAGTCACGCTGATAAGAGAGAACCTTTTGTTTCACTTTTATATTGATACACTACTATAAGAGTATAAAGGTTCGACGATGAAGGTGACTCAAGTGGTGGTGTGATGTGGTGGTGGTGGTAGTGGTGTAGTGGTGGTGGTAATGATGGTAGTGGTGGTGGTGGTCGTATTACAGCACTTTAAATGTGTTCTTTTTCCTTTTGCTTTTTTCTCTTTTTTTGTTCTATTTTTTTTTCTTTTCTTTTCTTTTCTTATTTTTTTTTTTTTTTTTTGTATTTTATCGTAATAACCGAACAAGTTAACCGTCGTGATTCCTTCCTTACGTTATTATTGGTGACACGAAATAAAAATCCCTCTTACGATTTTATTACAACAAAAGGAGGCCACGATTACGCGATACGGGCATTCTACGACTGCGGACTACTGCTTGCTTGCTTGCTAACCAACCAGCCAGCCAGCCTGCCAGCCAGCTTTCCTTCCTTTGCTTACTTGCTTACTTCGTTCCTTAAGATTCAACTTCTGTCGCGCCGCCTGACGGCAGTGCGTCTCGAAAATCTTATTTCGACCTCTTCCGCGCCGCCTAACGGCAATCACTTCAATAATTATATACTTTAATATATTCCCAACATCAATTCATTTAACGTTTTTCCTTCGATGCGCCTATCAAAGTGCTCAAATATTAATTTGGTATATAATCGCCTTTTTTTTGTTTTATTAAAAATGTCACTCCCATGTTCTCCTCCTCACCCTTTCAACAATCTCCTTGCAATCTTATTGTTTTTTCTTTTTTTTTTCTTTCTTCTTTCCATTACATCAATGTCTATTATCTTAAGTCAAATAACTACTAATCAACTTTTTATCCTTGACTCAATGGACTTCACGTGTACTTAACTAGCCATTGAATAATTTAAATTGCTCCAACCTGACCTACACTTCACAATGCCACTTATATTAAACGCCACCTGCTGGCAAATATTTCATCGATAAAAGTAACATACACCTGCGAGAGAGAGAGAGAGAGAGAGAGAGAGAGAGAGAGAGAGAGAAACTTTCATCCTCGTAATGTGTTAAACACGGATTACTTTTACAATTTCAAATGTTGACTAAAAAATCCATCCTACTTTCTAAACTCCTACTTAATGATCGACAACATAATTTCTAAAGTACTTTAACTATCGTTAATGAGCGTTAATCATTCAGTTTTATAAATAGAATATTTAGAAAGTAATGGCAATCGGATACTAATATAATGTAGATGTTCAATCAAAGGATACATTGTAACATTTCTTGTATTCCAAGTGTTGCCAATTCGCCGTGGGATGAGTAACACCCAACAAATTCTTTACGAAGATCGTGAAAGACATTGTAATGGGTTGGCAGTTCGATATCCTTGTTGCAAGCTTCAGGATGCAAACATTGCCTCATCGGTGATTGTCCGTCAACAACGAATCGAGGATCACCTCCACCGGTCACACAAGACATCGATGACCACCATCCTTCGAACTTGAAACAGAAAGATCAAATATAATTAACTATAGGTTTCTAAGAAATTTTGAAGTTTTTTTTTTCTTTTTTTTTTTTTTTTTTTTTTTTAATTATTACTAGATCTTTAAATTATTCATTTATTTTTTATCGTTCATGTTATTAGTCAATTAACTTCACAATGGATTCTATTCCAAAATTGTTTGCCTGAACGAGCTAATCGATCTTTGATCTTTATCAAAATTTGTTTTCTAAAACAATTTTTTATTAATATATAAAAGAGAAAGAGAAAGAGAGAAAGGGAGGAAAAATATTATATTTAAAAGTGTATAAATTGTTTGTTAATATTTTCATTAATACATGTACACGATGATGTATGTAATATAATAAATACTTTTTAATAGGAACATTGATTAAATCAAATTTATATTGAGTAAATTAGAATTATAATGTAAGATTGTATTTTTATAATGACTTATATTTTTAATTATATATTCGTCTATTCGTTTGACTAATAAATAAATTAGATTAACGTGAGAATTTAATGTAAATAAATTAAAATTTACCTGTTCTATAGCTTGCTCTAAAGGAATTCCGAGTTCTCGAAGGGTACGTTCAGTCAAGGCTGGAGCATGTGCTAACGCTGACTCGCTAATGATTCCGCTACTTCCGGCGACTGCTGGATTGTCACTACCGCTTCCCGGTGTACAACCATCGTCCATTACCATTGGACGAACTATATATTGTTGTCTGCCCAATACCTAAAACAAAATCAATTATTCATTTGAAAGTTATTTGCTTCTTCTTCTTTTCTTTCTTTTTCTTTTTCTTTTTTCTTTTTTTTTTTTTTTTTTTTAATTAGTTTCTTGTTTCATTTGTTTTTTATTTCCTACTTTTTTTTATTTCTATTCTTCTTCAGAATTTCGATTGTTCCAACTTGTTATCAATTTTATATCATATCACTTTTATACCTGATGAATTAATTTTACGTAATGTCATTATCTTTTGTATCATACGAAGAAGTAAATATCTTGGGTGCATGATAAAAAAACGTTATCATTATGTTGTCGTAACGAAAATAATCGATCAACGTGATGTTGAACTTGTTAATAATAATTGTTCTTTCTAAAGATCTTCTTAAATATCACGAATGCACTTTAATCGTAGAACTTTTGATATTATTTGATGATAATAATAATAATAATAATAATAATAATAATAATAATAATAATAATAACAACAATAATAACAATAATAACAATAACAACAACAACAACAACAACAACAACAACAACAACAATAATAATAATAATAATAATAATAATAATAATAATAATAATAATAATAATAATAATAAAAGTTATCTCGCTCAAATGATATTTTATATTCCTTGTTAACGCTCGCCGAAATGAAAGGTATGCACGAATGAAACGGAATGCATGCGTGAGTTAAAAACTCGCTCCAACGAGATGTCTATCACCGGTGTTTATGTGGTTGCATCTCGTAGGAGTTAATTGTACGGCATATTGTATACACTTACATTTAATCAAGTAGTACAATATTTGCGTTATCATCTTATAAATTTCTTTTGTTTTACAAATCATTTCAATTTCGATCGGCCCGCATTTTATCTGTTTATTTTTATATGGGCATGTGTACATATACGCTTTTGTCCACATACACGTAAATACTAAATGCTCGATTTTGTGAACGTTGCACCTGCAAGAAGTATGTCATGCGGGTTATCGATTTTTCTTTTACAAAGAAACGAATAACTTTCGCATGGCTATCGAAAATTTCTTCTTTTATTTTCTTTCATTTTTCTTCGTTTTATTTTTTCTTTTTTCCTTTTCGTTTTTTCTTTTTTACCTCCCCTCCTCCCTCACCCACACCCCACTCCTTTTTAATTCAATTAATACCCATAAAAAGAAAAAAAATCATATTAGGTATTCGAAAATGTATGCATGATTTTTGCCGGAGAAATAAATCATCGCGGGAGAATAAATTCGCACGCGATAATTTAGGTATAAACTGTTGTGGGAAATATACCTACAGATTATCAAGAGTAATTAACCGTTCCATCGTTAGTAACTAACTCTATGACGCTAATTGCAGCTCGTAAAGATTGTTCTCCGATAATTCGAGTTTAACGAACACTTTCGGCTATTTCATTATTATTTTCTTTCTTAATTACGATCGTTGTCTTCTTCTTCTTCTTCTTCGTCTTCTTCTTCTTCTTCTTCTTCTTCTTCTTCTTCTTCTTCTTCTTCTTCTATTTCTTCATATTCTTCTTCCTCTCCGTTGTATCTATTCAAAATATATTCTATATTCATCTATATCTAATAACGATTTTGAAATGTTTTTTGCCAGCAGAATAATTAGAAGTTTTATCTATTCATTAGATATAAAGTCTAAACATGTAATGTCTTTACCAACGGGAATGAAACGAGGAACGTTACTTGTTTCTTCTTTCTTTTCTTTTTTTTTTTATATATATATTATCATTGAAACCAAGAATGGATTTGTTTAAATATATATATATATATTTTTTTTTTTTCTAAAGTTCCTATATGGGACAAAAGTCCCTAGATGATTTTAAAAATCGATCATACTTTTTCGAAACTTTCTAAACGATTATAGATCAGGTTATCAGTTTGTCAAGTTGAGCTTTTGTAGTTCTGAAAAGAACGAAAAAAAAATCAGCTTAAAAGGTCTAAGAACTTTTCAATGATACTGTATACATTCCATCGTCAAAATATCAAACATTTTTGGAAAAAAAGTTCTGGAAAGAAATGGAAATATTTAAACGAGCTCGCATATATGAGTACAATAAAAGAAAAAAAAAAAAAAGAAAAAGAAAAGAAATATTCATTATAATTTGGCGAGTATTATGTCAATTACGTATTTGTTTATCTATCTACTTATATTTATGACATATATTGAAGAATATTGCGTCGATGATATACCAACATTTTCGTTTTCCTCCATATACATATATTAACATCTACGTAAGAAACTTAATAGACAGGTTTTACTAACGCGGGGTTAACGGATCAAGGTAATGCAGTACGATCGTTTCAATCGTCATCTTCTTCGTTACTTACGTAGTTTTACTTGTAAACGTTATCGTAATGCGCCGTGCTATTTTATTTTTTCTTTTTTTTTTTTTTTTTTTTTGTTTTTTTTTTCACCGAGATTTATAATCGCGATTGATTTAATAATTAAAACAAAAAGGAAAAAAAAATTTTATATATAAAATATGCATGCGTGTAAATATATCTTCTAATATTAAATATATACTATATTAATATATAATTCTTTTTCACCATAACATATATATATATATATATGTCTGTGTTAGATAATAGACTGATTATTAAGTTGTATATATGCTATTAAAAAATATTCTACTATTATATTTATTATTATAATTATTTGTGTACAATGTACAACAACGAACATAAATGTCCAAGTACATTTTTCTTTTTCTACAGGATGGGATAGAGTGGGGGAAAGGGCGAGGGTCAAAATTTACTCTAACCGCTTTTAGAAATATTTTCCTAAGTATTAGATAAGAAAACTTTTTTCTCCGCATATTTCTCGTAGAGGAGATTATATGGATAAAGAAAAAATATTTTTCGTCTTTTGCGTTTTGCCATTCAGAAAGATATTATCGATGAAAACGATCGACGATAAGATCGAAACGTTTTCTAACATTTTCTTTTGAGCGATTATAAATATCACTTACATTATAGTAACTAAACGACGAAATTGAACGGAATTTATACATATACGAATAAATTTTTTTATGTACTCGCATATTTTTATGTACAATATATATATATATATATATATATATAAATATATATATATGTATAAATACGTACATTGAGAATACCTTGTCATTTTCACCTCATACGTAACGTAAACATCTACGTGCATCTAATGTGCTCGAACTATCGTCACCGATACATTTCCTTTATCGCGATCGTTCTCGTATCACATTAGAAATATTAGAATACATTAGAGAAGCAAGAACGAATTCCCTCCAACCTCTCCTTCTCCTTCTCCCTCCCTTCTCCCTATCCCTTCCCCCCCGAGACCACTCCTCGATCTTTACATTTCCATGTCGCGACATTTATTTTTCACTTTTTTTTTTATCTATAACAGAGAGATCATGAATAAACCATAAAAATGTGGAAAATATTTTTAATCGACTCGTGTATCAGTATGGAAAATTTGTTTACTCGAAATCTTTGAAAAGTAATTTTATTTTCCTTTCATTACTTTAACAATTAATTTAAATAAATAAATAAACAAATAAGCAAATAAGTAAATAAATTAATTAATAAATAAATGAACGAAAGAACAATTTACTTAAAATTTTTATCACTCATTATGGTCACCTTATTCATAAATATTTAATTTTAAACAAATGTCCAATTAAATAAAAAGAAAGAAAAAAAATCGAGTGTATAAATTTTCATATTTTATGTTTCGCCATTTTATCTAACGTCATGACTCCATAAAATTCATCCATTTTTTATTTCAAAGAAATACATAGAGATAACGCATATATATATATATATATATATATATGTCATTTCGAAAATGTCTCGATAGCACTAAGAATAATTGTATTATAAACAGATGTTACATAAGATATTACATAAGTTTTCGCTGATCCGTCAAAAATTTTTCTCTATATAAAATCCCATAAATAATATTTTTATCCCATCATTCCAATAACAATCTAATCCCTGATTATCATTATATTCTAAATAAATATAAACAGAAGTTTGTATTGTATATTCTCGTTACGTAGAACAAAATTTGAAAGCAACAAATACGTCTTCTCAAGGATCTTAAGAACGGCCCTATTTGTTTGTGTCTCATAAAAGTCTCCATAAGTTTAGAGAGTTGCTAATAAATCTGTACACGTTTGATCGATCCAAAATAAATCGAGTCTCGGCTAAGTTCTCGCGTCCTTATAAATTGCAAATTTCGTCGCCTGTAACGCAATGAAGAAAAAGGAGAAAAAAAAAGAAGAGAGAGAGAGAGAGAGAGAGATAGAAAGAGAGAAGCAGACCGTAGGGTCAAGGGTCAAGGTTCAGGACTCGTACGAACGTTCGGAAGCGCAACAGGTAATACACAACACTTCGTCCAACGAACGAGTAAAAAGAAGAATAATAAAAAAGAAGGAGAAGGAGAAGTAGAAGAAGAATGAGAAGGAACAAGAAGAATAAAGCGAGAAAGATAGAGAGATAGAGAGCAAGAGAGAGAGAGAGAAAGAGAGAGAGAGAGAGAAAGAGATAGTTTAAAATGGAAGACTCTAGAGTAGGACGGATATGCGATTGAACGTAAATAATATCTATCGTATATGTAATATTTAGCTATGAAAGAGAGATTAGACTTAAAAATAGAGAGAGAGAAAGAGAGAGAGAGAGGATTAGTCTAATAAACCGCTTATTCGTTTCTCGATTTCTTCAAATTAACCTCAAACAATATAACTTTCGTTATCATTTCATAAAGTACTTTTTATATTATTTTATATATATATATATATATATGTTAATTTTGCACAGGATGAACCAAAGGCGATTTAAAATATTTGTATTATTATTATATTTTTTTATCCTTTTTTTTTTTAACAAATTACTTTTCTTCGAGATTTTTAAGATTTTTAAGATTTTTAAAATTTTTAATTCTTTATTTCAAACTATTACAAGGTAGATCCTTAGGATCATATATATTAATATTACATATATTAATTATGTATTTTCGCATATCATTATCTAATGATACAATTATTTCTTGTTATTACAAGAAGGCCAATATATATATAAATATATATATATATATATCGGTTTTATGTTGATATTATATTATATCGTTTGAGATAACAAACTGATAAATTTCGTGGAATTAATTTAGATAAAGAAATTTATCAAACGTGTTATAATTATCGGCAATAATTTGTCTCCTCTACGATCTTATTATACTTTATATATCTAATAATATATATATATATATATTATATTTTATATATCTAATATATATGTATATATCTGATTATATGTATATAATTTAACTATACATTATAATATATACAATTATTATATTATAGTGCTATATGTTCCTGTATGTACATTTCACAAAAAAAAAAAAATAAAATAAAATAAAATAACAAAATATTGTATTATAAAAAAAAAAAAAAACAATGTCCGGTTATGAGAATATATGACATATACATGTTCTTCCTTTCAAAAAATATTTTCATTTATTCACGACATGTTCGTAATGTACAATGTGCTTGCATGCATGAGTAATAAGCGAACATTTGCTATCGAAAAACATGGAAATTCGTAGTTTCATCGGAAATGCATCGGTCACCACGATGGCGAAGAATGTCAAGGAGGTCATACGTCATTCTGACCGTTCTTTTACAAGATTATTCCAGGAAATCGGTTCAACGGGCAAAGGAAATAAATGAGTAAGCAAGTTTCTACATATATCTATATAAATACATTATATATATATATATATATATATATATATATATATATATATATATATATATGAATGTATGTGGTATATGTATACCACACTACATATGCATATGTATATGTATTGTACATACATAAATACATATATAAGTACATACATACATGCACTTTTTTTCTTCCAAGGTAACGACGATGCACGCGATCGTAATCTTTGGACGGTGCTTTGTGTAATGAGAAAGACGATTCTGGGGAAAGTTGCATAATGGAAAAAAAAAAGGAGAAGAGGGAGAGAGAGAGAAAGAGAGAGAGAGAGAGACAGAGAGAGAGAGAGACAGAGAGAGAGAGAGAGGAAAAGAATAAAAAAATGACAAGCTCACAATATCAAGCAATAACCAAAGAAGAAAGGAATGAGAGCTCGTAATGAGTTAGTTTCAATTTATATTCGCACGTTAACATAAATATAGTTCGGGATATAAATTATCATCGTAAATCTAAAGGAATCGACACACGTAGATTCACATAATTCTCATGGTAACGTTGATACATTCGTTTCTCAAGGATCTGAAAAAATTTTCTGGAAATGTATAGATTCATCTCGTGTGGATATCATCCTGTGAATTCCATATCGTGTATGTTTTTCTTCTTTCTTTTTTTTGGGATTTTATTTATATCGGAAAAGAATTATTTATTTATATTTGACGAAAAGTCAAAAATCAATGTCAGAGTTATTTCGATGTAGTTCATTATAATTTTTAAATTGAACATTTAAGATTGAAAATATTTTTACTCGTAATGAAAATAAAATACATTTTTATTTGTACTATAATGAAATGATGTGTGCTTTCAAATGAAAGTTTATGAGTTCGACGAGTTGATTTTTTCCAATTTGTAAGATCGATCGAAAGGATCAAGGAGATTGAAAATTCGAGGAAAAAAAAATTTCACGTTGAATCACTCATTCCAATTGACGCGTTATATATATAGGTACGTATGTATCGAAATTACTTTACTCGCGTCAGAATCATTAATCCTGGATTAATTGCATGTCGACGGAAGAGGTAGCAAGGCAATACTTCTAATTCACGACAGGAAGGAGAAAGCCACTAGCACTATTACAATCTTATCCCATGTCGGTTATATTTCTGACGTGCGAGGGATTATGTTCGTAATAAATTAAACCCTTAGGGGATATGAAACCTACATACGTCAATTAAAACATTGCTATTGTCATCAGAGAATTTTGAAATTAATTTATTTCGTTGATTTTGAATAAAAATAAAATTATATCAACGAAATAATCTCAATCAGATTAGATATCATTGATAACAGATATAATTATAATCATAAAGTTTTTAATATATATGTGTGTGTGTCTGTGTGTGTACAGATACTATATATATATATATATACACCCTGTATACGAACACACACGAGCATTCACGCACGCACGCATACAAATACTGTATATATATTCTGTGCTTATATATATACATATATTTTTACACATATATATATTTCTTTTTTATAGAAAAATAAATTTGAAAATATTCTTTCGGTCGAATATAATTTCAGAAACAAAATTATATTAAATTTCAATTGCAAATTAGGAATTAAATAAACGTAGTAAAAGTTATATGATACACAACCTCTATATTTTTTTAATTTATTATAAAAGAATAAATCAAAGAAAGTTAGTCCTATCCAAATGAATATTAAAAATAAACGACATAATGTTATTCGTTGTCCCTAAAGAGAAATAAAAGAAATACGATGGTTCTTCAATTTAATGAGGATTTTTCAAAAAACTATATATATATATATATATATATATATATATATATATGTATATATATATGTATAGAGTTGTAAGCTTGCTGCCATTGTCCTCGATCAAGCCTAATCGAGGAGAAGCAGGTATGCGAGAGTTGAGGGAAAGAGGAAATGACCGACCAGCTGGAAGCTATGGGTATTCCCGTAAGACGATTCACAACAATGCATAAAGAAAAGTAGGCGCACCACCTGTCGTTGCTTGAGTCTCTCTTTCTCTCTTTCTCTCTTTCTCTCTCTCTTTCTTTCTCTCTCTCTCTCTTTCTCGCTCCTATCTTTTCTTCCTGGAACAATCTGGAGATGAGAATTAACAAAAAGATAGAAATAATACGATCTATCAATCGAAATTTTACTTATGTTTTATATCTTTCCCAAGCTATATTACATCGTATATGATAGTTAATAAAACATTATCTATTTCCTTATTTTAATTTCAAATCGAAACGATGGCAATAAATAATAATCGGTTCTCGCGAGGATCGTTATTTTTGCAACGATGCAAAAAATAGATAAGAAAAAAAAAAAAGAGAAAAAAAAAAGGAAAAAAAGATGAGCAAATTCTTTAGGTTGCTTTTCGAAATTCCTTATCTTTTTCTTTTATGAGTATTAAATAAAAGATAGACAAAAACGAAAGACAAAGTGAGAAAGGGAACCATAAAAAAAAAAAAAAAAAAAAAAAAAAAAGAAAAGAAGGAAAGAGAGAGAGAGAGAAAAGAAATAAAGGAAGGAAGAAAAAAGGTAAATAAATAAATTCCACGAGAAACGCGGAAAGGAACGGTGATAGGAAGGAGAGACTACTACTCGCAAGAGCGGGTGTAATCACGACGACAGCGAAGCTGGAAGTAATGGACGACCTTTCGAGGGCGCGACGCTCCGCCCCCAGCGGATAATTCGAGAAACAAAGGCAGCCAACGACACGCTCGAGTGCATTGCTGTGGCCACCACTCTCGCGGGATCAATTCAACTATGTATTCGGAAGTCTTTTAGTCTTGTCCTTTCTTTTTTTATCTCTCTCTTTTTTAATTCTTCTATTCCTTTTTCTTT
This sequence comes from Vespa velutina, assembly GCF_912470025.1. NCBI lineage: Eukaryota > Metazoa > Arthropoda > Insecta > Hymenoptera > Vespidae > Vespa > Vespa velutina. Next base: position 3,023,187 of record NC_062188.1, read on the forward strand.
TTCTCTTTGAACTAACCTCCTTTCGATCGGAATCTCTGTCTCCTTTGATATTAAAATCAAATGAATAAATCAATAAATAAATAAAAAAAAATAGATAAATAAATGAATTAATGAATAAATAAATAAATAAATAAATAAATATGTACGTATGTTTTGAAGATCATTGATAGCAAGAATATATAATTTTTTTCGATGATAATGACGATGACAATAACGATGATGACGACAATGACGACGACGACGACAACGACGACGACGACGACGACGACGACGACGACGACGATAAAGATAACGATAATGACAAGCGAATAAGAATGTAAATGTCTTATTAAGTTAGGTAGAATATTAGATCGATATTTTCTATTTCTTTGGTCGAAAGGTCAGTAATAAACCAGTCACAAAAAGCTATTTATGAAGTCTGAATAATTAAACGATCCTGACGAATAAGAAAGTTTTTTCCTCGTGTACTTTGATACAAGGCAAACGTAATAAAAGCAATTTATTATAGTCACCGTAAGAGAATGGCTTACTCGGTATAATCGAATTTATTCCATTCCATTTCATTTCGTTTCATTTCATTTCATTTCATTTCATTACATTTCATTACATTTCATTACATTTCATTACATTTCCATTCGTACCAATGAAACTATAACTATTCTGTTCTTTAATCTTAAAATTATCGTCAATGGCCGATATATCTGTTGTAGCGATTTTACGTTATCATACGTCGAGAGTCGATAAGTAAGCATAATCTTAGAATCGTATATTAGAATCGTGGCTCACTTCTAAACTATTACGAATTCACCTGACGTGATTACAATGTTCGCTTTGAGGAGAAGGAGTAAGAAAGAGAGAGAAGAGAGAGAGAGAGAAAGAGAGAAAAGGAAAGAAAGACAGAGACAACGAATCGACCAATCACAGCATATTTATGCAGAGGACGGCCAATGAACGCACGAGTTACCCCGTTCCTCGTTCCTTATGTTCGCTTGATCATTTAGCGTGCACGAGCAGATCAACGAGTAACCATGTATTTATATGAAATCGCAATAAAACCTCATATTTTTTCGCCCTGTCTTTATTTCGTTTCGTGTATCGACTGTACGCACATATGTACGTATATGTGTACATATATATATATGTATATATATATATACATACATACACATACTTCTGTTCGATCAAACTGAAAGCTTTAAACGTTTCCTTCCTTGTATCAAAGAAAAAAAAAGTTTATCATTGATCGAAGAAAAAAAATAAATAATGATAAAAACTAATCGTTTATCTGATTACATTATGAATCTTCGCTCCGAAAAGTCTATCTTTTATTCTTCCCTTATTTCCTTGAAAAATTTCAACGTGACTCCGCCGTTCACAACTCTGTGTAATACAACATTGTGGAACGTATATCTTAACCTAATCGAAGATCAATATATGTGATCGACAAAAAAGGAGAAACGTGTTCGAACGACTCACCTATTTCAGGATGAACGGAATGAAAAATTCCGATGTTGGAACATCGAAATCGTATTATATTCATAATTCTCTTTTAGAAGGAAAATTTAATAATGTTCCGATTGAACGAACATATATATATATATATATATATATATATATATATATATATATATATATATATATATATATATATATATTATCCGACGGGAAAGCGCAGTGGCGCAACGAAAAAAAGCAAAGTGTGTATTGTGGAATAATATCTATCTCTATCATTAACATAACTGGTGTTTTTGATGTTAAATAAATTTCGTATTTTAGGACTCACCTTGTTCTGGAGTACATCGAGAAGTACGTAAACGAGCAACGTGATTTCCTCCTCATCGGAACCAAGCGAGTTGTTCTGAAGGCCGGCGGTCGCCACGTACAGGGCGACCAGGTGAGTCGGCCCTCTCGTAGCAACGCTCTGCATAGTGTCCTCCTCGCGGCACCGTCGAGCGCCCATAAATATCGTCTGCTTCACAGTATTCCTTATATATATATATATTTATATATATATATATATATAAATATATATATATATTTATCTTCTTGCTTCTTTTTATTCGTATCCGTATTAACGAGGATAACGAACGAACGACCGATGATAAACCAAATAACGGATATAACAATATAACGATGATGATAATAATAATAATGATGATGATAATAGAAATAATAGTTGTAATAATAATAATAATAAAAATAATAATAATAATAATAATAATAATAACAACAACAACACAATAACAATCGGTGAAACACAGTAGGTAATGGAAGCGTCAGCACTCGCGGACACGCGTCCTCCTATCTGTCTACCTATCTTCTTCTCTCCTTCCTTCCCACGACGAATGAAAATGAGAGAGAGAGAGAGAGAAACGAAGAGAGACAGGGAAAAAGAGAGAGAAAGAGAGAGAGAGAGGGAAAAAGGAAGATAGAAAAAAAAAGAAAGAGGGAGAGGGAGAAAGAAAGAGAGAGAAAGACGTCGTCGACGGCGACGGCGACGAGGACGACGACGACGACGACGAAAACGACGAACCGGGTCTCCTCTTCTCGATCCTTTCACAGATACTCAATATCCAATAACAACCACGACATGTCCACTCTCTTCTGGTTCTTCTTAATCCTTCTTCTTTTACTTCTCGCTCGGTTCTTCTGTCAACTTTCGAATTTAAAGGTTACGATAGCTCCGAAACGAGAAACGAAGAAAAAAAAATAAAAAAAAAAAAAAACAGAAAAAGGTGAGAAGGAGCAAAAAAAAAAAGTAATCGGGGAAAGGTGAATACGAATAAGACGACGATATGTATAATATTTACGTCGTCGCGTGCACCCTTCACGGGAACGCGCACTTTCCACTCTACTCTCGGGAAGGTGAAAAATCTCTTCCTGTCTCGCTCTCACTGTATCTGCACGCACGCGTGTCTCTTAAGTAAGTATTTTATATATCCTCTCTATGTATATACGTACGTATGTACGTATGCACGTATGTGTATGTCTTTTTTTCCCTCTCTCTTTGCTTAGAAGCGAGGAAGCGAACGAGCGTCTCGACGACGACGACGACGACGACGACGTAGACAACGACGACCGACGACCGACGACCGACGTCGACGTCGACGATGACGACAACGACAACGACAACGACAACACACACAAACAAACACACACCGAGAGAGAGAGAGAGAGAAAGAGAGAGAAAGAGAGAGAGAGAGAGAGAGAGAGAGAGTAGGAAACGTTTCGTGGAGCACTACTGGCCAACCCCGAACGTCGTCGCAGGCACCGCGCACGTCGTCGTTGGCTCACCTGGCGACTGCGCGCCTGAGCGCCGCTCTAGTGCCAAGAACCACCTCGTTCCTGTTCCTCCCCTCTCCAAACCTATCTAACTCTCTGCTGCTGCTGCTGCTGCTGCTGCTGCTGTTACTACTACTAATACTACTACTATTACTACTACACACACTATATACCTACCTACCTACGTACGTACGTGTACGTAGATACGTACGTACGTACGTACCTACCTACCTACCTACCTACCTACCTACCTACTATCCCCACTCTTCTCTACCCTCGTTATTACGACTGTATAAGTGTGAGGGACGGCCGACGGATATACTAGAGGTAGGAATCGAGAAACCGCGGAAATTTGACGCATCGACATCTACGCTCAGGTAAAATAAGTTTTAGTTAATCTCTTTTATTACCATCATTTTTTCTTCTATTTTTTCTCTCGCACTTTTTCCCTCGTACATGTCTCTCTCTTTCTCTCTCTCTCTCTCTCTCTCTCTCTCTCTGTCTCTCTCTCGTTCTCTTTCTTTTTTCTTTTTTATATGATAAAAAGAAAAAAGAAGAAAGATAAAATGATTTATATTTCCATCGAAGTAAAATTGACATTACGTCGAAGATATCTTCGAAAATGGAAATACGAACGGATATTCCACGGGCAAAGGTAACTCAAAGTAACGACGTAGCTCTGCCAGGTGCGTAGACGTACCAACTTGGACTCTTTCTCTCTCTCTCTCTCTCTCTCTCTCTCTCTCTGCCTCTCTCTCTCTCTCTCTCTTTCTTTCTCTCAGTAAGGCTTAACGATCCATACGAGATTATAACCGCGTGTTCGAAGCATAGCGGAGAGGTTTCTTCTACTAACGTTCTATCTTCCTTCCTCTTTTCTCTTCTCTCTCTTTCTTTCTTTCTCTCTCTCCCTCTCTCTCTCTCTCTCTCTTTTCTTTCCTTCCTTATACCTTTTCTATTTTCTTCATCTTTATTTTTCTTTTCTCTTTCTCTTTTTTCTTTTTCTTTTTTTTTTTTTCTAAAAAAGAAACGCGACGGGGACGCTCGGAAGGTCGCCGATTTTCTACGCGCGGAGTATGTGTAAGAGAGAAAGAGAGAGATAAAAAGAGATAGACAGAGAGAGAGAGAGAGAGAGAGAGAGAGAGAGAAAGACAGAACGCGTCTTTCAAGACAAAATGGCGATCGAAAGCGCGACGGCGCTCTTGGCAGATAGGAAGCTCCCCAATGTCGCAGGTACGTATCCTCCATTGGCGCCCACCCTTTTCCATTAACCAATCATTCCTTCTTTTTTGTTTTTATCTTAATAATTTCTTACATCCGGCTCTCTCTCCCTCTCTCTCTCTCTCTCTCTCTCTCTCTCTCTCTCTCTTTTAATTCTTTCTCAATGTTTTATTTCCTTTCGAAAGTGTGAAAAAAAGATGGCAGAATGTGATAATCACAATGATAGCGCGTTATGGTGGGCAGGAGGGGGAGGGAGGAAGGGGGTTTGGAAGGAATCTTTTCTTTCTTTTTTTCTTCGCACTATGATATTTCACTTTAGAAATGTTTTGATCGTAATGAAGCAGAAGCAACATTGCGTTTTGTACGAATTCGAGAAAAATATTATCGAAAACAGAAAGTACCGCGAAGATTTGAATAAACACGATCGTAAATTTGTAGGAATGCAGCTTTTTTATTATGTTTCTTTTTTCTTCCTTTCTTTTTCTTCTTCTTCTTCTTCTTCTACTTCTTCTCCTTCTTCCTATCTAAACGTTTGTTTCGTGCACGTTACTTTATTTCTTTTTTATTTTTTGTCTTTTTCGATTTTTTTGTTATTTTTTTTTTTTTTCTTTTTTTCAATTTTTTTTGTTTTTCTCCCCCCATAAATAACTGCGCGCCAATTTTATCAACAGGTTCTACCTACGCATACACGTTCATGCTTGCGTGTATATTTTTAAGCGTTGTACGTATAAGACTTTTCAGGAATGTATATATAAGTACGTTATATAGATGTGTTCGAGGCATAGTGAAAGCAGCTGCACGTTGTCCAATACTCTCATGAATGCGCGTTGTCGACCTTGCTCGTCGATCTTCTCTCTATACTTCCCTTTATGTTTCTTTTCGAAAAATTCTATTTTGAAAACATCGAGGAGAAAAAAAAAAGGAAACAAAAAACGTAGAGAAAACAATAACAATAATAATAACAATAATAATAATAATAAGCGTTCGAACGAAGAGGAGAGTCAATTCGGGCTTCACGGTGCAAAACGCAATCCCATCCACTTGCGTAATATCGCCATGTATTTTTACATAACGTTTGTTACCGAAACATGGACTTGATTTTTTTTTTCTCACAAATCACGTGTGAATATTTTGATAGCTGAAAGGGGGGCAAGAAAACAAAAAAAAAAAAAAAAAAAAAAAAAAAAAAAAAGAATTCCAATTTTTACCCAACTTATTTAAATATTATTTCAGAATTAAGAAATTTGAATTCTTTTCACGTGATCGAATCTCTTCACCGATTTCAAAACGCTTAGATTCATAAACATACGTAAATATAATACAAAAGGAAGAGATGTTTATATTACACTTGGAATATGCATTAACGTGTCTGTTCGAAGAAAAGAGAAGAGAAGAGTAAAGGAGGAGAAGAGGAGAGAAGGAAAGAAAAGAAAAGAAAAGAGAAAAAGAAATAAATAGATAGATAGATAAAGAAAGAGAAAGAGAAAGAGAGAGAGAGAGAGAGAGAGAGAGAAAGAGAGAAAGAGAGGGAGGTAGAGAGAAAGAGAGAGAGTTGGATAGGAAGAGAGGGAGAAGAGGAAAAGCTAGCGTGCAACAGGTTGGTATAACGCCTTCCAAGAGTGTGTAGGGAAAGGGCAGAGGAGGAGCGAGAAAGCGAATGGTTGAATGAGTGAGGGTAACAGAAGGACAGAGTTGAAGCTAAAGTTAAAGCTCAATTTAAAGAGAGAAAGAGAAAGAGAGAGATGAATATTATATATATATATATATATATTAAAACAGAAAGAGAGAGAAAGAAAGAGAAAGAGAAGGACACGTGTAGAAGGAAAGAAAACGAAACGGTGGCAAGGTAAAAGACAGAGAGAGAGAGACAGAGAGAGAGAGAGAGAGAGAGAGAGAGAGAGACAGAGAGAAACAACGATGGAAGGAGAGAAAGGACTGGATCGCGTAGAGTAGGAACGTCTTTGGAAGTGAAGTGCTCGGTGCTTGCCAGGTAAAGCCGGCGGTATCGTTACGCCTATGACGGCGGCATCCGATTGGTCATTCACCTGTTGCTCCCCAACTACGATTGGCCGAGCACGGAAACGCCGCGTATAACGGCCGTTTAGAAGTAGACAAGTGCATCGTCGAGTGGTTCATGAAAGCAACGCGGCAACAGCAATGAGAAAACAGAGAGAATTTCCAAAATTTTTCTTCAATATTGTGTGTTGATACTTTCTCCCTCTTACCCCCCTCCCTCTCTCTCACTCTCTCTCTCTCTCTTTCTCTCTTCTCCTTTTCCATCTTCCTCATTTTCCTTCATTTCCTTCATTTCTCTTCACTTTCAATCCCAAATATTCGTGTGTTTTATCGGAATCGTGCTTTTTGCTTTTGGTTTTTTTTGTACTTCAACAATTCTACCATAAAAATCTTTTCCATAATTCGTCATATACGTCAGTCAATTCGCGTAAAGGCGCATAGAATGTAGAAAAACCGATCGTACGAGCAGCCAAGATCAAAGTCTAATTTCCGAGTGCAAAGTCTTTCGACGGTGTCATCGAGAAGCCGGTTTTCTCTATACTGTACTCGGACTCTGAACTGACTCGTGCTTCGCCTGAATACATCTTGGCGAAGATATTGTATATCATAAATTTAAATCAAAATATCACTGTATATATTTACGACCAAGCTTTTTTATTATCTTTCCATTGGAAAAATTGAATTTTTAATCGACTCTCACTAACGTTTAAATATAAAAAAAAAAATATATATATATATATATAATAAAGAAATATTATTTCTCGTCGCCATCTTAAATTATCCAGGAATGCAGTAATCCATATCATAGTTACGTAACTCGCTTGAATCGCAATTATTTAATGAATTTAGACATATATATATCGTTTTTAATCCTTACAAGTATATATATATGTATATATATATATATATATATATATATATATATATGTATATATGTATATATAGAGGATCCTATAAGACAAGGTATCCGCGAATGAAATAAAGATCTCTCAAAGTGAACGATTTAGCATTGACAATTAACTAACGAAGGCGCGCACGGTGAAGGCTAGGTAGATGGATCAAGGATATATCGACGGTAGAGACTCTGGGAGAAAGGGACGGTTACGTCATTGGTATTGCGTAACTTTTCAACTATTTCGTTGGCAATACGACGTGTTCTACCTCCAAATAATATTTGGGGAAGACGTACATGTTAGATGTTTTTTCTTGGTTTCCTATAAGAAAAACAAAAAGAAGAAGAAGAAGAAGAAGAAGAAAAAAATTATTGATCTTCTAAAGCAATCAAATCGATCAATAAAATAATGAAAAGAATAATAAAGTATAATTGGGGATTCGAGGAAAAGGGAACTTTTACGATGTAAAATCAATGGCGGAAGTACTCATGTACGTACGTACGTGAAAGGCTATTAGAAAACTAGAATGAAAAAGATCTTAATAATGGAAAAAAAATTGAAAAAAAAACAAAAGAAAGAGAGAGAGAGAAAAGAAAGGAAAAAAGAAAAAAACGATCGTATATTATAGGGGGTGAGCGCGCACGCTTGCCATAAGCGTATATTTCTCGAATCAAATGGAAAAAGGGTTTGAGCAAAGAGACTAACTTGATTACAAGTGTGCGAATATAACGGCAAAGTGGAACGACTAGAAGAGGACTCTCATCATCTAAAGGATGCACCTTCTCTAAGAACTACGAAACTATACTATCCTTAGTGAATCCGCTTCGGATATACCATGGAAGTATATAAGGAGAACGGATTCACCAGCATTGCACCGAAACTTTCTCTTTACGGATATATTTATGTATCTTTCGTGTTCTGCCTTCTGTATAGCGCTTTCGAATCATTACAAAGTTTATATATACTCTCTCTCTCTCTCTCTCTTTTTCTTTCTCTATCAATTTATCTATCCATCTATCTAATTATCCTTTTATCTATTTTTCCTTTTAATCGAATCAATTCCACTATCTATACGAAGAAAACGATCGAAAATTATCGTTTAACGTGCGTTATTAACTAAAGTATAATAAAGCTTAAACGCTTTATAATAATTGGATACATATTAAAAATGACAAAAGAGAAAAAAGAAAAATAGACAGAGAGAAAGATAGAGAGAGAGAGAGAGAGAGAGAGAGAGAGAGATAAAATAGAATATTAAAGATCGTTAACACCCTCGCTAATACGTCCTACGTTACGATCGTAGTAATTTTGCGAGTGGGCGTATATATGAGTTTTCCATCAAGCATAGATACATATATATACGTATATACGTATGTACGTATGTACATACATATGTAGAAGATTGAGAAACATCAGATCGTAATTAGAAGAAGTGAGATAAACGAAAGGACGTGCTCGATTGAGAGCTTTGCGAAGTAGGAATAGAGTCGAAACGAAGTTTTACGAAGAATGGTATGTACGATGAGTAGTATTCCTGAGGAAGCGAGCGTGATAGGAAAAAGAGAGAGAAGAAAAGAGAAGAAAAGAGAAGAAGAGAGAGAAGAGAACGGTGAACGTAGAGGGAGTAAGAAGGACGGTGAGATAAAGAGAGAGAGAGAGAGAGAGAGAGAAAGGGAGTGTGTGGTCGGTGACCCGTTCGGAACGTTGACTCCATGTAGTCAGTCCCCTCTTTATATTTTCTTCCATCCTGCTTGCACCACCTTACTGTACCTTCGATTACGAGCATACGACCGCGAGAGATACCTTACCTTACTTTGCTTCGTCTCATCCGCTCCATCCGCGATAGTTAATGATCGTGTCCTACCTTTGCTGTTTTTTCTTATTCTTCTTTTTCTTCTCTTCTTCTTCTTCTTTTTCTTCTTCTTCTTCTTTTCTTCTTCCTCTTCGTAAAATCCATTTCCCTCTCTTTCATTTTCTAATCGAGCCGCTTCTCCCTCTTTACTTCGTCGTTTCTTAACCTCCCTCTCTAACGCGACGAAATTATATGACTATTATCCTGCGAATATCTTCTAGTAAAATCCGCCATATTGTAAATCCTATGAAAAGAAATGTGATGAGATCAGATCAGATCAGATCAGATCAGATCAGATCAGATCAGATCAAATCAGATGAGATGAGATGAGATGAGATAAGATGAAATGAGAAAGGGATGACATTGTTATATATGTATATTATAATATGCATAAATTATACAATGAATTTTATTTTCTCCCTTTCGCTTAATCAAAAGAAAATAAATCAAAGGTACAAATCTTCTTTTAATATACATACATACATATATATATATATATATATTAGATATAGATTTAAATTGACTTTCTATCTTTCTTTTATTTCTTTCTTATTGCTTACTGCGAAACTCATTGAAAAACTCTGCATGGAATTTATCCAGAAACGGGAGAAAAAAAAGAAGAAAAAAAAGAAAAAGAAAAAAGAAAGGAAAGAAAGAAAGAAAAAAGAAAGAAAAAAGAAAGAAAAAAGAAAAAAGTAATAACGGGTTACCTTCGATCCAGTTATGATGAGAAAATGCCGTTCGAGAAGCGAACGTAAAACATGGCGGTATGCGTTCTCTGTTCTATGATACACACGTGTCTTAACGATAACATTTTAACTCGTATGTTGTTTTATGTGTGTGTGTGTATGTATATATATATATATATGCATGTATGATATATCGCATTGAGATCAAAATCGATTTTCAATAAGTTATTAATAGAATTTGTCAATTTCTCGAGAGAACTAACCTTACGAGTAAAAGGAAAAAATTAAAATGTGAAATAGAAAACGTACGTTTAAAAATTCTTAATCGTTTACATACATACATATGTATTATTTTTTATCATCGACTAGTTTAACCTTTTGAACTCTTATTAAAATTCGACGAAAAATTTTAATGAATTGACCCTATTCCGAATCAAATAAGTTTCGGCTTATTCAGTGCTACCGCGAATACCGTTAGAAACATTATCGTTCCTACGACAGGTCTCTCAGATTCGAAGTTTTCTCTCTCTCTCTCTCTCTCTCTCTCTCTCTCTCTCTCTTTCTTTCCCTCTCTCTGAGCTAACGGTACTCACGTATTTTGCTCGTCCGCATTCGCACGCGCATCATTTCGGTCATGGAAAAGCAAGGACTGTAAAATTTATGATTTGCCTGTTGTTAATAATTTTCAAAAAAAAAAAAGAAAGAAAAAAAAGGAAGAAATTTCGAATAATTACTTCCTTTTTATTATAATTGATCGATCGTCGATATCTAACACTTTTTATTATTTTTGTAACATTTACCATTGATATCGACAATTATATAAAAAAAAAAAAAAAAAAAAAAAGAAAAAAAGCTACATCCAAATTTAACATTTAGCACATAGATATCAGCCTTCTTGGTACGTTCCTTATCTTACTTACAGCCATCGATAAATATAATTAATTTTTTTTATATATATTATAGTGCCTTACTTATATTAACTATTAATATTATAATGTTCTGAACTATTTATTATCGTTATAATAAATAACATGTGTGTGTATGTGTGTATATATATATGTATGATGAGTTTGCATATATATATATATATATATATGCATATATATATTATATATATACACATATATAATGTACATCGTGGTATGATCAAAATAAAACGAAACTTCTATTACATTCTCTCATGATAATTATTTGAAAGTTATATTCGTTACTATTATCGGATTTATTCTGTAGTTAAATTGTAAGTTACAACACTAGAAAGAAGTGAAAACTTTATTCCACATTGCTTAGAAATGAAGTATTATATCATTTCTAAAATGAGATTATATTTTATAATTTTGAAAGTACAGCCTTATAAATTTTATGTGTTTAGTTATGTAAACAACTGTTTTTAAAAACACATGGTTAACTATAATAGATCAGATAATAGTAATTTTAATTTATTTTTTTAATAAATCTGATTTAATCTATACGTTTGTATAACATTACATATTTTCCATAATTTGATTGTGGAAAATGTGTGTGAAAGACTTTGCTTAATAATCTATAATTTTCAAGAAAGTCTTTTATCTTTGATGGAATCTTATCAAACACTATTACATGACTAGGTATTAAGTTTTCATTTTGTAAATAGTTATTTCTAATCCAAACCATTGGATTTTCAAAGAATTGATCTGCCTCATCTATATAATCTTTAGAATTTTTAAAATTAGGCTCACAAGTTAAAAATCTAGTGGTCACATTGACGTGCAAGTGACTGTATAAAGGTGTTGCATGACAAGGTGTTAGAAATAATATATTTACAGACGTAGAATTTTCATTAGCCAAATCAGTTTGTAGGATATTCATTATATCTAATGTTCCACGTTGATGAATCAGAGAAAAGTAAAGTCCTGGAATTACATTGGTTATTAATAAGAGAGATAAAAAGATTTTTCTCAATAATGCTCTAGAAATAATTTTAACATGAATGGTACAACTTGTACTTATGTATATAAACATTGGCAAAAGTGGTAATAGAAAGCGAAATTCTTTGTGAGACAATAATGAATAAATGCCAATCGTCCATCCAATTACTGCTAGCATAACTGCCTCTCTATGAAATTGTTTAGAACGTTTAATTATTTGCGATAGCGTTGCTAAGAATGTAATGCAATGAAGTCCAAGAAGGACAGGTAAGGCAGAAAATATATACCACAATGTATGTTTTCTTCCATATGTATCACCTATCGCGTGTAGTACATTTAAACGGAAAAACTCTAACGAAGATATTGTAAAACTTTTATAACAATAACTATCTAATATCACAGAACTTAAGAGACATATAGTACCAACTATTCCATACTGACAAATTAATAATACTTTTTTCTGTAAACTAGTACAAAAATGATATATACATAAGGGTATCCATACGATAGCAGCAGTTGGTCTTAATGTACAAAGAAAACCAACTATCCATAGAAATTTAGCACTTTTTATATTACTGTTACGCCATGGAAACATGGATAAAGCTATAATAGTAAAAGAAGTTTCTAACGAGTTAATAAGTGTACGTGTTGCACAATAATACCAATACCAATTAATACATAAACTATATAACATCCATTTGTTTTTGGTCCATTTGTAAAATCTGTAATCTGCATAAGCACTGATCGTAGCTTGGAATAGTCTTGGTACTATTATTAGGTTTATAACCGAGTCTAAAGAAAAAATAGCTAATAGCCTATATAAAAAACTTATCAAAAATGGATAAACATAACTACGGATTTTTGCAGTCCATTCCCATGTGAGAAATCCATATCCAAAGGCAAGATGATGGGCGACTTCCAAAGATTGCCAATATTCATCTGGCACATGAGCAGTTTGTACAATGAAAACAGAAATTAACCTCCATAAAAGTAGAAACAAAAATGTCTTCCAATTTGTTGGAAAATACATCATGTATACTTTAAACAAAGAGTCTTATCCACTGTTGTCCATTGATCAAAATTATATTTCATAACCTGAAAATAAATTGATCAACGCTTTGAGGTTATGATAGAATAATTGTTTATAAAATTTGTATTTAATAATTTAATTAATATAGATTACATACGTTCGTAAATGTATATTAAATGTACATTCGGCAGAAGAAAATTGATTAGATTGTTTCGTAATAAATAAGTAACACATAGTTTACTATCATGGAAAAAATATTTTTACACAATGCATAAGAATATCCCAAATATAATAATATTTTTTGATAAAAAAAAAATGTGCTTTATTTATTCTATAAATTCTTTTTTATTTTATTCTACATATAATTTTGTTCGATTTTATTAATATTATTTGTACAGGTTAATTAATACGTATACTATTGCTCGGAATAACAAATGATATTGATTAGCGTAAGGTATATCTATCTCGACGATGATTGGATCTCACTTCACCAATAAACTTCGACTGCTCATCCAATCACCTTTAAATTTGAAATCATGTGATCTAGTAATGTATTTTTTGAAATTATATAATATTAATTTTGAAATTTTTGCATCCAACAAATTATATAATTATATTATATAATTTATAATTATATTATATAATTTGTTGGATGCAAAAAAAAAAATAGAATTATTACAAGAGATTATCAATAATTAATAAATAAAGCATAGATAGTAGAATTTTCTTACCTAAGAAGATTTAATTGCCTCGATAATATTGCATATAATCGGAATAATTTTAATTTAAGAAAAAGATAATATTTATAAAAATACTATGTGTAAAATTATATAAATTAATTTAGATATATTCTATCGGTATATAGATTTTTTAATTCTTCTTTTGTTATTGTATTCCAGTAGCAATTTGTGTCATCATCAGAAGGAATAATGTCTTTCACAATTTCTAAATATGTATCTATTGGGCAAATCTCATCACAATTTTTAAGTTTAAGTGTAATTAATTCTTCAGTAACACCAGTCCAAAGAAGCATCTGTCAATGAAATATAAAAATAAAAAGAGAAAAAATATATGAATAAATGAATTATTCTTTTACTATAATCCATTATAAATCTAAAGAGAGAAACAAAAAATTTTACTACCTTAATGAAAAGTTTTCCTTCCGTATTACGTAATTTTTCTACTATAATTGTCGAACCATAACTAGGTAATTTAGGTATATGAATGTCGTGTGCTCTTGTAAAAGCTGCGATATTAATTTCATGACCACTATAAAGATAAATTTTCCGAGGATTCTTTTGTTTCCCATTTATATTCATATTTTCAATAAATTTCCTGATTAACATGCCGCCAGTTAAACGTTTCAATTTTGGCGTATACGAACGAATTTCATATTCGAGAAATACGATATCCTCCATCTTTTTATAAATATTCTCGGTACACCATTCTGGTAACGTTAAATTCAAATTTTTCTAAAATAAGATAATATAATAATCAATTTTATAACTAAATATGAATGTGATTAAAATATGAACATATTACACATTCACAATTATATATTACCTGTGCTGTCAATAAATTAAAAATTTCGTAAGCCGCCGATAAAGTATTAACTTCCATACCAGTATTTTCTGTAAGATATTTTAATACGTCCGTATAAACTGCACTTTTCTCACGTACCTCCTGCAATTCCCTAACTTCTTCTAAAGCTTTTTCGTACCTATAATAAAATATATAAATTAAAATCTTTTCTTATATTTTTCTTATATCGTATCGATGATATTTGAAAATACAAACATTGGACAAGCTTGAGGTCTTAACAAATTATCCACCCTTTCTGGAGCATAATGCGTGGGAATGGCTAACCATGGTAAATTTGAATTCCAATTCAGTTCTTTTGATGGTGGATAAAGACCTGCTAAAACTAAGTATAGAGACATTTTAGTCCGATCGATATCCGTGCTACGAGCATATACGTCTTTAGGGTGATATATATCACCCAAGAAATCGTTGTAACGTTCTCTCAACATTTTTCCGATTGAATATTCACGCATTTTTCCTACCTGAAAAACGTATAAAAATATATATAGAAAAATGTATAAAGATAAGTAAAATTTATAATTTTTACGATAATAAAAAAAAAAAAAAAAAAGAAAAAGAAGAAAAATTTATTTCGTATAATATTGAATAAATTTGCATTTATGTACCTCATTTTATTATAAATAATTGAGAAAATCTGTTAAAATTATTATTTCGTAATCGAAAAGAAAAATATAATTATAATGATGGTGAGATTTTATTTCTAATAAAAATTTCAAATTTTTCTTTTTCTTTTTTTTTTCCATACATATATAAAGAAATAAAATTGACGTTAAAAATGTTAATACTAATAAACAGAAAAAAAACCGATGTATAAACGAGAATATATATTTTGTAATAACTGGTAGATATTATTTATTATATCTATTTGTATGAAAAATATTTTGTTCTTAGAGACAAACAAAACTATTGACTTCGATATAATAATTTTTAAGCTTAAGTATGATAAACGATCTATTACATGTTACGAAGAATCTGATGTAAGTATCGTTTATCTAATCAAAATATTTCTTATCGCGATAATTTAAAAATGATTTTATTAATACTTACATTTGTCAATTGAGCGACACTCCATGGTTCGTAATTAGATCCATAATGAGGATCATTAGGATACATTTCTTTAGCAAGCGGTGTTCGTTCTCCATGTCTAAATAACTGTAATTATAAAATAAAATTTTTTGTTAAAAATTTAATACATGACGATTACAAATATAAAGTAAAAACAAAAAGAATTCGTCGACTATTTGATAAAAATTGATAAAAATTTAGATCATTTTAATTTATATAATTACCCATAGAAATATATATATATATATATAATATTTTTAAATAATTAATTTTTTTTTATTTGAAAAAAAAAAATATATATATATGTGTGTGTGTGTGTGTGTGTGTGTATATATATATATATATATATATACAAATTTCTTCTTAACATTTTCTTATCGAATAAATAGAAATAAATTACATGAAATTTTTATACTTACTACTTGTACGAGTTCCAAACGAAATTCGTTGGATTTACCTGAGAATACAAATGAACTTAATAACAAAAATAAATACGTCGTTAATCCTAGTTTAATGAAATACATTTTGTGTGACACGACAAAGGAATAAAGAATATTCAAGACGGAATGCGAAAGTGAAAGTGTTCGTGTACGTACAGTCAATGACCAAGGTATAAAAAATTGATCCTAACCGTATAATGGTCGGATGCTTACTAAGTTACTTTATTCAAAATCGCTTTATTAAATTCAGTTTTCACTTCTCCTCTCTCTTCACGCGATGCTATTTGCTTCATTCAATGCGATTAATACATTTTTATCTGAACTCTTAACGCGATAGTATTTATTTGCTTGTACAATATATCAACATATAATATTCGTATTATTGAACTAGAATCATTAAAAATTAATTAAAGTTAAGTAACAAAAAAAAAAAAAGAAAAAAAGAAAAAAAAAATAAAAAGGAGTTAAAAATAAAAATAAAAATAAAAATTGCGTAGGTTACAATATCGTTACCATAGTAACGTAAAGATTCTGATATAAAAATTTTTTTTTTGTATCTTATATAAATGTAATAATCGAAACAATTAAAAACTGATTTTTTATAGATAATGACATAATGACGTAACATTTATAGCTTTCGACGTTGTTTTCACAAAAGCAAAACATTATGTGAGCTTTCGAAAAGCAATAATAATTATGGTCGCGTATATTAAAATGTTATCGTTGAATAAGTTAAATGAACTGAAGTTAAAAGGAGAGAAGAAAAACAAAATAAAAAAATTACTATTTAAAAAATATTGCAGTATTCATATCACTGAAAGGTATATATATATATATATGTGTATGTAATTTATTTAATTATAACATCATAACTTCTTAATCATAACATTAGCAACTATGTACGTTTATAGATAATGACGTAAAGTCTAGCTTTCGACATCGATTTTACGAAAACAAAATGATACTCTCCATTCAAGATCGTGATAATTTCGTTTGAGCATTATTTGAACTTTGGAAAAGCGTATATCAAAAGATAATTTTATCGTTGCAATCTAAAAGTTAAATTAACTGATGAAATAAAAAAAAAAAAATATTCACAAAATATTGCAATATTCATGTCACAGAAGCGCATCGCCTTGAATGAAACTATATATACATATACATATATATATATATATATATATATATATATATATATATATATATATATATATATATAGTTTGTTTAATTATTGCATAATTAAAACGTGATAATGTAACAGTTTAGCTATCGATGTATTGAGATATATAAATTTAATGTATAAAAAAAAAAGATTTTCATTCATGATTGCGACGACTTATGTATATACGACGATGACGATTGATGATGACGATACAGATGATGTAGATGATGTAACTGAAATATATAGTAAAAAGGAAACAACAAAAAAAAAAAACGAGAGAGAGAGAGAGAGAGAGAGAGAAAGAAAAAAAAATTTACCATTCCTTCCGAAATAATAAAAATGATATAATAACGTAGCTAGGATTAATACGACTAACGTAGGCCTCGTATTGAATTTTAAGTGTGATCTTGTCTCTTGCATCATGACCTAGAACTTTAATAGGTGGAACGTATATACGCCTATAGAATGTGCACAAATATGTATATATGTATCTGTTAAAAAATGTATTCGAGTGTTCATATATCGTATTATATTGTCGTTATCGTTGTAATACGAAAACTTCATGAATTCCATGTTTCTTCGAATATTTCTTAATCCGTTTTATTTTTTTTTTCCTCTCTTTTTTTTTGGTTAACTAATGTTATACTTTTGCGTATGCGTTGTCAGTTCTATAATAGAGTAATTAAAAACTTTCAATAATGATTATAGCAAGTATATGATCTTGAAAGAGAATCCAGTATGAATAGGTAGTATAGTAATAAACGTATACTAACATGAATGGCGTGTGAAATGCCTATTCGCTAGCATGACAAATACGTGGACCATACAAATATGTACATATGTATATGTATCTCGTAAGATGATTCAATGGTATGATGGGATTTCTTTTTTTTTTTCCTTTTTTTTTTTAATCTTTTTTTATTCTTTATGATTTTTTTTTTCTTTTTTTTTTTTTTTTTTTCTTAAACATATATTACGCACTCTCGTTTGAACTTCGATTGCTGCACGCCGTTGTGAATTTGTTTTTTGAACTACACAGCACAAATTAATCTGAAAATTGTATGCAAAGAGATAGATGATAGTATCAGTATAGTTTCATGTGTACTGTCGTCATTCGTGATCGAAGGTACGTTATATGTATATCATTTCTCGTGCATTTTGGTAATACATTCGATGTTACCTAATCTTCTTACTGAGATCGAAATAATGACGTAATGTAGTTGTGCCATCTTGTATCAGATTTCAAAAGTATCACTTTTCGAATTTTCAATCAAACGAAAAAAAATCTCATTCGAGTAATATCTTCGTTAAATAATATATATATATATATATATATATATATATATATATTAATGATAAATATCAATGAGGTTAATCAATAACTAAGAACGGCGAATAAAACGATTAGAGATTCCATTAAAAATGCATCGTTGAAAAACAAAAATCTCTTTGAAAAGAAAATATGCAATTACAACCAATCAGATGTTAAGAAAAATTGCAACGTTGCATCAAACTGGGTTCTACAGGGTTTTACTTAAAAAAGAAAAAAAAACAAATGGAAGTATACATGTTCGTTCGTCCAATCGTGTTGTGTTTCAACTTGTACACGATTGGTCCATTCACTAGAATACGTTCATTGGCGAAAGGCGCGAACGATCGTTTATACTTGCTTTTTATCATTTTAAATTTGAGTTGAACACGAGTAGGGAACGAAATAACGCCGTCTTTATGTATGTCACAGTGTGTCAGACGTTCATTTATCGATGTTAAGAATAATTTAATGATTAAATTCAATTGTTTATCATAAAAAAAAATGTCGATAAACGTCACAGTCAGTGGTAATCCAATAAATATACGTCGTGGAAGAGTGGTATTGTCGGATTTAGACCAAATTAAGAAAAATGAACGTGACCGTCGACGAAGATTGCGTCTAGAACAGGTGTGTTGTAGATAAATCATCTTATAATATTGTTTATATTTCTAATGAATAATATTTTGTAGAAAATATTTTTAATATGTTTTACATATGTATATATATATATATATATTATATATATATATATGTATATACTTGCTTATAGGTTAGACAGCAATCTAAAGAAATTTCTAATAGACTTTTGGAAAGGGCTAAAAATATTGCACAACAAGAGTTAGAAAAGTTAGAAAAAGATGAAAAATCTGAACTCAAACGTTTTCATGAGAGAAAAATTATGGAAATTCAACAAAGGTATCAAGAAGATATGGAAAATATTGGTCAGGCACATTTAGATGCTATTTTAGAATCTGAAGCAATTGCTGATATAGAAGATGAAACTGAAAGAAATAGGGAAATTGCTTTGAAAAGGGGTAAAGAAGCTTTAGAACAATTGAAAAAAGTTGAAAAGGTAAATAATATATTTTCTTATAACTTTATACTTTAACACAGAGTATTAAAATTTCTTGATAACTTATATCGTAAAGGCCATTATAAATATTAAATAAAACCTGTGTAAAAGGATGATCAACATACTATGCATCGACAAAGATTGCAGCAGGTTAGGGAATTGGAAAACAAAAGATCATCCTTGGTTGCTGAACTTTCAAGAAAAACTGCGAGTCAGGATGAATCTTATAGAAATTTAAGTCAAGAGAACAGAACGTCTTTACAACAGGATAAAACGAATGATAATTCAAGTAAATCTGCTAAAAAGAAAAAGATTAAAAGACTTGCTTCTACTAAATCTCCTGCGAAAAAAACAAGGAATATTGAAAAGGTATTGTACTTTCTTCATATATAGTTGTTATGACTATGTATAGGTATATTTTTTTTTTTTTTTTTGTTTTTTTTTACAGGATAATGAAGAATCTCAAGAAAGTGATTCGCCGTTGCAACTTTCACCTAGAGAAAAAATCCACGTGCAAAATGAAGTATCACAAAAATGTATTACTACAACTAAGTCTGATAAAAAATCAGAAAATACTGATAATATTGTACATACAAATTATATAGCTCAGGATGATAAAAGTCCACGTCAGACGGTGCCAATTTTAAGTATTTCTGCAAAAGCACAAAAATTAGCAAGGTATATTTTAATATACAATAAGTGTTATTTTTTCAAATGTATTATTTGGAAATTCTTTTTATATTTAAGGTATAACCCAGGAGATTATGTACAAGATTCATCGGATTTGATGAGCAATGAGAGTCCTTCGCTTAGTGATGATTCCTCATATTTTTCTGATGTATGCGAACAATCAACTTGTATTAGAACTCCAAAACATCATACATCCTTCAGAGATAGTAAAGTGCAATTGTATGATCATACTACGCGTCAAAGAAATAATTATAATAGACCACTTGATGTAGTTGAAAGATTGGATATAAGAAATGAGGTTTGTACTTTATAATGAAATTTAACATTTTAACATTTTTTCTACATAATATATACAATATATATATTTTTTTTATATAAATATTTATATATATTTTACAGCCAAATGCAGTAGATGCAGCTCGAGAGGTAGAACGTACTGAAAGTGTTGAGTCTCATGTGACTGAAACTCACAAATTTGCTTCTCAGAAACGGGGCGATGATGCAATTTTGCGTGAAAAAGTACGATCCGACTACCAAACACTTATGAAAAGTTTAGACCATCTTTCGTCTGAAGAAAGAAAATTAAAAGCTAGTGATGTTCAATGTGATCCAGTAAGTATTATATAATATCATAAAAAAAAAAAAATCTCATATGTGTGTGTACAAACATTTATGATATATCAACCTTTATGATAAAGTAGATTTAATTTGTTTAATAGATGAATGACGTACAGTTAAGAAAATCTCGTAGGAGAGAATTACAAAAGGAACAGAAAAAAAAATTAAATCGAAAATTTGAAGCCATGACTGATAAAAGTTGTTGTGCAAGTCACTGTCCAAATCTTATGGAGAGAGTAATTACTCTTGAACCGGTTAAACAATTTGAAAATCATGATAAAAAGGCAGAAGGTACTTGGAAGGAACCACATTTCGTTGATGATCATGTATCTATGGTTAAATCACCAAAAAGTAAAGATAAAGGACGAAAGATTTCACGCGACGAGTTGATACTAGACATGTTAAAAAAGGTTGAGAGACAAAAAATGTTGTTATTGAAGGAATTTGGTACAAGTTTGCCGGATAATATTTATCATGCAAGTATAACATCTTTGACTGAACCTGATAAATGTGATGAGCCACAAAAAAAAATGCATCGACAGACGTGCCTATCTCCTGAAGTAACATTGATAAATATGTCCAACGGAGAAGATAATAAAATTTCTAAGAAACCTAAAAAAACGAGTGTGTCAAAAAAATGCGAAATGGCTGTACAAACGTCAACGTTACAAGATGCTGGTATAGCCGAGGATAAAGGTGTTCAAGTAGAATTAAAAGCAATCGACAGTGATGCGACCAATGAATTAAACGCCGTCAAAGAAGTTCCTATTAAACATTATCCGATTGAACCTATAATTAGAGTCATTACTCCTGAAGTAGAAGACAGTAGCAGTGGTTCAAACAACTCTGTGATCACTGGTGTTATCATTGATATTGATAATAAAGAGGTAAAAGTTACCCCGAAGAAAAAGAAAAGTGCATTGAAAGTATCTAAACGAACGCCGACGAGAGGAGGTATATCTAAATCACATTCTGCACCACCAAGTAAAATATCTTCTCCTGTAAAAAGATTTTCTAAATCTTTACCAAGCTCCTGTCGTAATAGTCCGCGAAAAATTAATATTCATTTCAAAAAGAATGGATTGGATGTCAACGTGGATCCTCCTGATGATACAAGACCAACTATAGATAGTAGCATAGAAAGTTCTGTAATGTATTCGTCATTAAATACACAAGATTCTTCTATACGTGGCCCGTATGAAATTCCTGTGATCAAATCTAAAAAAAAAATCAAAGTAAAAGATACCTCAGATACTTCTACATCATTTGCTAGCCCACCACCTTTGGAACCTAAAAGACGAATTTTTATTGGAAGTAATACAACACCTATTTTAGAATTATTAAATTCTTCGATACTCAGTGCTACAGAAAGAGCAAAAAGAGATATCAGTCCTGTATCAACACCAGAAACTCCTTCTCCTCGTACTATGATGATACCATCCAATATACCTCATCCTGAAAAAATTGGCAAAGTACTTAGATATGGCGATGGAGTAGATGATAACATAAAATCTTTTAGCAAAAAGGATAGAGATTCACCTATTTATGAAAGGCAAAAAGACGTATCATCTGGGCAAAGCGTATACTCCCAATATTCACCTGTTTTATCTAAATCATGTTCTTGTCAAAATCCTCAATGCAAATTATTACACGTTCAACTTGAAGATATACAAGATTTTGCGTTAAAAAATTGTCCAGAAATTCTTAAGAAATATGAAGATCTTCAAAATACGTGTACCGAGAGAATAGCTTCTTTGACCGATCTTATTGAAAAAGTTCGAAGTGAACAAAGAGGTAAGTTATATTGCTAACTCAACGTTAAACATTGATAATAAAGCACGTCTACTTTATTTTATTAAATGCGTTAATTGTATATAATTTGTTCTTTTCTTTTTTTTTCCTTTTTAGGTATGGAACTTTCTGTAATAAGCCCTCACGATGATATTAGTTTCATGAAAATACATCCGGAAATGCAAAGCAGTATGAAGAATGTTCAAAGATTAGTAGAAAATATAGAAGCAATACATCGTCAACTTGCAAAAACACTTCATGAATCACAGAATGCTATTATGCAAACTGAAGCCATTAATAAAGATGCAGACATTCAAGTAATAGATTCTCAAATTAAAAATAAATTTGAACAACCAGTAAGTACAACTGTTGAACATAACATTGATAAGTCTACGTCGTGTAAAACTAAATCTAAACCACGAATAATAAAAGAAGAGAAAGTGAATATAAAACTGAATAGATTTAAAATGCCTCCTCATAAATCATTAGCAACAATGACAACGGTTACGCCTGAACGTAATTCTTGGCCTCCGGCTAAAATTCCAATTCAAGAAAGTAATACAATCGAAGAACTTTCAAAAGAGATTTTAGAACAAAGTAAAACTAAATCGAACGATATACCTGCATTTAAAAAAATTGGTAATTATGAAAATAAAGATACATCTCTACTTACGAAATCTGATAGTTCGAAACCATCAAGCAGTCCTCCCAAAAGCGAGGGAAATGATGTTCCTGTACAAGCTACCGATATTAATGTAAAGGTAAATTACAATTTTTCATACATATTATTATATAATAATAAAAATTGGACATTTTTAAATAACTATTGTTGATATACTTTATAGTCTGAAAAGGATGTAACTTTTGAGCCTCTACTTGCTGGTATACCTAAAGTATTACCATCTTTTTTAACAAATGGACATCGTGTGAATGGGAGAAATAAACCACCAGTTACCTTGCACAGTGGATATTATAGGTATAAAAATAATTTTAATATATATATATATATATACATTTTTTAGAAATTCTATTTTTCTTTTTTTCTATTTAATGTTATTCAATGTTATTCAATTTTAGAACGGAAATCGAATCTATGGGTCATGAATTGTCAACGATAATAGAATTCGATACGCCAGATACAGCGAATAAAAGTCATATGAATATAAAAAGTTCAACAGCTAAATCGTTTGCAATGGACGAATCATATACAGAAAAGTCAGCAGTTAAAAAATCAGTGGAAGTACAAACAACGAAATCCTCAGTGACTGTTAAACCATCCGTTCATGTAGCACCTTTACCTATTGAAGGGCATGTAGGTAATAATAAAATGTTATCATTTTCTTCAACTTCTACGAGAAAGTCGCCTGGAGAAGTATTTACTTCAAAATTGCAAGAAGTTGGTACAGAATGTGATCTTTCGCGAAGAACGAAAGATGAGATAAATTTGGAATGTCGAATGAAAGATAAAGCAGTTGCATTTGAAGATACTGGAAAAGAAAAAGTTAATAAACAATTACAGTGCAATACGTCCGATCAAGAAACAAAACTGATACATCAAAGATTTGATAGAAATGATAACGAAAAGGGTAAAGTGTCTTCTACAAGTTCGAATAGTTTCTGCGAATTATCTGGAATTTCGGAAATTACGAGTACACCATCGTCGAGTTTACTTAAATATGCTTCATCTGAGGAAATGGAAACAGCACTCAAACAATTAGGACTTAGTTGGGCTATAACGACATTAAAGAAAACACGAGAAGCAAGTGCTCTAAGTTCGTCGTCTAATTCAGACATAACGCCGTTGAACACTGCTAGAAGAATAATTTCTCCAAATAAAAAACACATAGATCCTAAAATTGGTGATCTATTAGATTTTAGCGATGTCTCTTCTATATCTATTAAAGAAGCTAGTAAAAGTACGGAACAGGCGGTTCTATTTAAAGGTAGAACCTCGACGCCCAAATTACAAAATTCTAATTCCAATAGCGATAAATCTAATTCGGTAGCTACCAATTCTTCTGGGATAAGTTTTCAAGAACGTAGCGATAGTTTGACAGTTCCAAACGTATCACTTATTAAAACGAAACCTAATGTCAAACAATCGAAATATCTTTGACATATTACATTATATAAGTTCATATTATCATCTAGTATATTTCTATGCATACTTTACAATACACGAATTTTATATACATATGACGTTGTTACAAACGCTGTTAGATTATAAAAATATTAACTATATTTTAATGGCGATGTACCTATAATTTTATTTCTCTTTCTTTTTTTTTTTTCTTTTTATATACATTGTTATTGCTGAAATCTTTATTGATATTGATATTATAACGATGAAGAGAATAAACAAAAAATAAATAAACTATCTTTTATACAATCAAAAATGATTGATTATTCTTGAGATATCTACATCGAAATACTTATAAAGAAATGTATTTCACGATGCTCCCACAGAGAATTTAAAGTTACTTATTCGGTCAATCTTTGGACAAATGATTCTAGAACAAAAATAAGAAAATGTATTTAATATCATAAAAATTGGTAATACGCGAGAAATTTGGCCATGTGCAATATACGTGTTTTTATTAATTTTGAAAATTGTTGAGTCAGTTTTCTTTTGCATTCCAACGAGTACATATCGAAACTCTAATCTTTTTAAACTTAAGAGAATTTATAAATTAATACTTTCGATAATATTGCTAACTATTTAAACAATCTTTAATGTACATGAAATAAAATAAATTAATATTAAAATAATACATTCGATTAAATATTAAAAAGATGATAACGTGTGAGAAATTTAATATACTATTAATATAAAATTTCAATATTTAAAAATTTTAATCTTGGTTTTAGTTGGTTTTGTGAAAAATAAAAAATATTGTCTTTTAATTAACTTTTTGAGGACACTTTTATCGTAAAACAAATGTGCATATCGACATCGTATCTAGTGAAGATTAAAAAATTATGCTAAAAAAAAAAAAAAAAGAATGGTAGAGTGTTGTGTTTCGTCCTGGGACTCCACCGCTCATGGACTCATCAGTAGGGCTTAATAAGAGCGGAGGAAACCCTGCCTTAGACACGATATCATGGTGAATATGTGTGTGTGGGGGACGAAGATGAATGAAATTTGGGGCACGGGCAAGGGGAAGGGAAAGTGTTTTTTTCTCTTCTCCCTCTCACACTCCTCTCTCTCTTTAACTGCTGTAAAGCACACTCTCCGAAAGTTCGAGGAGGAGAGGCTTGGAGGAGATGTATGTGGGGGGAAATTTGTATAGGAGAACATTCAATCCTTTTTTCCCTCCCCACCTTGAGAGTATTATGATAATATTACAATATTGTCCTCTCTACGACCAACAAATCGCGGGCGCTGGGGATCGAGAAGAACACAGGCTCTCGACAGACAGAGGGAAGGGAGCTCCTGCCGGGCTATGTAGGATCCCCACCAACTTATGGCGCACGGGGCAGGACGCGCGGCAGCAGCGCGAGAAAGGTCGCAGGCAATTCTGTTTAACCCTAGGCGGGCAACTAAGGCAACACAATCTCTAACAATATATATATATATCATCATAACCTCAATCGTTTTTTTTTAACGACAAACATTACACAACCGGACATCTCTCTCCAACTGAAGATAACCAAAGAGAGAGGGTGGCAAGGCGCGGGCAGAGAGAGAAGGATTTTATTAAGTTTTTTAAATTCCCATGGAAAAGAACCCCTTTGAAAAACTCTTTTAATTTGCCAGAATGGAAGATGGAGTTTTTAAAACCGCGCGGCGTTGGCTAAATCTGATTTTATTTAATTTAACAATGATTGTAAACTAACATTAAATCACAACACCCCAAAACAACAAACACGTTTCGTCCCAGGTCCGTTTGCGAGGACTCATCAGTAAGGCTAACAAACGGACCCTGCCCTAGACGTGATGAAGAATATCTCAGAACTCATATATATTGTTATCGCACTATATTTGGGTAATTGCGAGAAACATTGTCGATGTTGCGACGTCTAGCGGCAATTTCACGAAAGTGATCGCTACAAAATCAGCTGTTATCCTATCTCGAATTGTTTAATTTCTCTTTTTTTGGTGGGAAAAATGTTTCGTTATAATCATCGTATTATTATTATTTAAATGATATTAAATATCAAATCTGTAACAAGATATTAAATATAGAAAAAAAAAAAAATGGATAATGATTTTGATATCTACGAGGACTTGTCCAATTACGATATAAAGGATGATGAGAATGTAAGGAATTTTTTAATACAAATATTATTATAATATATATTTTTTATTTCTATGAATAT
Source organism: Vespa velutina (assembly GCF_912470025.1). Taxonomy (NCBI): domain Eukaryota; kingdom Metazoa; phylum Arthropoda; class Insecta; order Hymenoptera; family Vespidae; genus Vespa; species Vespa velutina. The sequence goes on from NC_062188.1 coordinate 3,050,147, forward strand.
TAAAATATTCCTATTATATTATATTAGCCTTCTAAAAATAATGAAGCTCTTTCGAAAGAATGCGAGGAATTAAAGAAAGAAGTTAACGAGCTTAAGGAAAAATTAGAAAATCTTCAAAAGGTTAATGAAACCTTAGAGGTTAACTTATCTTCTTTACTTAAAACAGCCAAGGCCGAAATTACGCGAAAAGATAAGATGATAGATGAACTTAGAAAGCAGTAAGTATTTTTTTGTAAATATATTTTAATCTATATTTTTATTAACTTCAATATATTGCCTTTTAGAGTAGACAATATGTCATTTAGACGTGGCCACTTTAATAGAAACGTAAAAGATATTAATGACAAATCAATGCAGCAGTTGCCTGTACAAAATCTACATGAATATAGTCATGTACAACAATATTCTGAGAGTGAAAGAACTTCGGTGTCTAATTTACAAAATTTAAATTCAAATAACGATAAGTATAATTCAGTTGCTAGTAGTTCTTCTGATACGACTTTTCAAAACTCTAGTACTGTTAATTGTAATCACCCTGATGAAGATCAAGTTGTGTCAGATTATGAAAGTTATAATGATCAATTTTGCAATACAAGGTATCAATCTAAAAAGTTACAAGTACCTTATATGGGTAGTACTACTGTTTTTACCGAACGTTTGCGTAAAAGGATAATGGAAGAAGAAGCAGAACAGAAACGGAAATTATTGGAAGAAGAGGATAAGACAAATTTATTATCAGAAGATAAAGACGATAAAAATACCAAAATTAATATCGATGACAAAGAAAATCATTCTTACTGTAGTATATTAAATTTAAATGTGGATGATACGAGTTTGAAGAGTAAAGAAGCTGTATGTAATTTTATTGATAATACTAATATTCCAAAACACAATGATGTTTCTATGACAAATCAACAAAGGCCAGCATTAAATATTAAAGTTTCTGAGAAAAGGCTGGATAATGTTGATACACACTTTAGCAAACGACGAAAATTAGATATAGAACAAAATTTGTGTCCAGATAAAAATAGTCTTCCTGTAGAAGATGCATTTAATGAATATGATCATGGTATTATATCTAGTACAAAAACAGACAAATTAAATTGTGAAGAAAATAGTAATTCTTATATTGAAAGAAATACTTGGAATGATAACAAATATGATAAAGGTACAAGATCAAATAATACCGCGTACAGAAGAAAGGAAAAGGAATATTATAAAAAATTCAACAATGATTACAATAATTATTCCAAAGAAAGTATTCTATATTATGAAAAGAATAGATATAATCATACACGGAGTAGGTCACCTCTTCCAAAATATTTTGATAGAAAGCATAAATATCACGATGATCGATACAGAAATTACAGAGATAGATTTGACAGAAGACGAAATTCTCAAGATAAAGAGGAAGATACTTTAATATCTTCCGATAGAAGATCCTATGATTTACGCAATAAAGATAAAAATAGGTCTACTGAAAAATATGGTACTACAGATTTTAATTCATCAATAAATAAAGGGAGCAAATATTCAATTTCACATGTCTCTAGATCTGTATCACATGAAAGAAGTAGGAGTAGAGAAAGAACAAATCATAAAATTTATGATAGGAGATATTTAAAATCTACAAGGCATGATAAGAATTCGGAAGAACGTGAAAATATTTTTTCGAAAAAGAAAAGTGAAATAAACGAATCGAAAGGTATAATATCTCTGTCAAAAAAAAAAAATGATATTTCAGACAAATCAATTAAAACAAATACTATCGATGAAATTTTAGAGGATGGCGAAATTGTATCTCCCATTAAATCTAATCTAAATAATAAAACAAAAGAAATAAAGGATATTTCTAATGTAGAAACTCATAAAGATTCTCTTGATCAATTTGAAAATGTATCAAAATTTTCTGACGAAGTGAATACGCGTATATGTTTAAAGAAAACATATAGTAAAAATATAGAATATAAAAAAAAAAAAATTGATCAAGTTGAGAAAGATAAAGATATTATTGTAGCTATAACAACTACTTCAGAAGAAAAATATATTCCTTTGGTTGAAAATAAACAGGATTGTATGGTAACATCTACAAACAATATTATACCACTTTTAATATGTATTGACAATGATATTGATAAAAATGATATCAATGAAGAAAAGTGTGATAAAGAAATTGTACAATTAGAGAAGGCTTCTAAAGAAGCCGATAGCACTTGCGATATGCAAAACTTTCCTGAGGATATATCAAGAACCATTAAAGAAATTTCTGTTGAAACAATTAGACAAGAAAGTAATATTATTTGTAAATATAATGATGAAATAGAAGAAGAAAGTATTTCTAATACTTCCAATGTAGATATAGTTAAAGATAATGTTTTTTTTATTGAAAAACACAAAACAGAAAATGATATATCAAAAGATAAATATAATATGTCAGATAACAATTATGATAATCAAGTTCCTATATTAAATGATCAACAGGAGCCATTAGTAAAAGTTCATCAAGAAGTTGCAGCTACGACACAAGATCTCCAAGGAAATGAAGAAGATAATAGTGAAAATGAGATTGTTAAGGTTAAAGCATCGAAAAATAATAAAAAAGAAGGATCAGAGTCCGAAAATTCTAAAGTCATTATTTTTGCTCGGCGTAGAAAGCATGTACAATTAACTGATAATAATGCATCTATGACTGTTGTAATAAATCCTAATAATATTAATTCAGATGTTAATGTAAAGAACAGCGTTGAAAGTAATTTGAAACTACGAGCATGTAAAGTATCTCGTTCTTATAAAGATGTATTGTAAGTATAATAAAATACAAAACATTATATTATAATTTGTTTTTAAACTACACAATCTATTACTTTTTTATCTTAAGGCTCTTCATTATCAATGATTTTATAATGACTTAAGCCAAAAGTGAGCCTAACTATAATTCATGGAAGATTTTTATAAACAAAGTCTTATTTTAAAGATGAAGACTTGAACGAGAAAATAACTTGGTCAAATTTATGAAAAAATTTTTTCTTTAAAACAAAAAAGAAATGAACAGTTTATGATTAAAGATCTTCATCACATTTCATCGTAGCATATTCATATTCGTAAAGAAAATTTGTATAATTAATTATCTATTTTCAAAGAAATACAATTTGCAATATGATTTATTTCTTGTTTTTATCAGATGTATCACTATTTTTACTATCTACAAAAATTCGATCATATCGTCGGATATAAAATTATTACCTAACTATCGATGGTCAAAATAGATCCCTATTTTACCAACGATATCTGTATATACTGTTGGTAAAATAGGGATCTATTTTGAACCGTTGGTAAAATAGATTTGTACTTTACCATTAATTTCTAAGGACCCCGCTTTAACGAATTTTTAAAAAATCTTTTCATCTATACATAAATTATTCACGAAGAAATATCATTTTATAACATGATTTTTTCTTTTTTTTTTTTAACGAAACCTCGTTCATCAAAATTTCGATTAAGAAATATGCCTGGTCTCATTGTCGGTATAAATTATTATAAAAGTAGGGGTAATGAATAGCCCTGATCTAAGTTCTTATGAGTTTATTTCTTTTCTCTTTTTTATGTTAATTATTTTACATATAAAAAAAAAAAAAAAAAAAAAAAAAGAAAAAAAAACAGGAAGAGAAAAGGGAATTCGTGAAAAAGAAAAAAAGTAAATCCATAAACATATTGCCTGCAGATATGACGTTTATTTCTTCGTCAATGATAGTATATCATCTCTGTAATATATTGACATAATACAGTAATTAAAAAATATAGTCCGTTTTCTAAAGGTGCAATCATTAACGTAGGTAAAATGTAATAACGCTAGTTAAACGTTTGTTAATTATCGTTGTGTGTGACCGTAACTCGATATATAATTAAATCAAACGCTACGACTCCACTGCAATTGAATAATTAAAATGTTATTACAAAATACAAAGTGCAAATACTATTTATACATGCATATATCTACTTATACGCACGCGAAGGAGGGAATTTGTTTCTTTTATTCGTTAAATAGTTGCACAACTTGAATATATTTCTTTTTATAATCTTGTAAAATTTCACTTTTTACGAATCATACGTAGTAAATAACAAGTTGCCCAGCCTAAAAACACTTGTCAATAAACATTGCCCATTTATTTTAATAGAATTATTTGGAATAAAAAGTCGAATATAAAAAAGAAAAATTTTTAAATGAAAATTAACAGTGATAATCGTTGCATCGACTTTAAACGCTGTGTTAAACTAAATAAACGTTCTTTTCTTTCTCTCTCTCTCTCTCTCTCTCTCTCTCTCTCTCTCTCTCTCTCTCTCTCTCTCTCTCTCTCTCTCTCTCTCTCTCATTGGCCTAAAGTTTTAAACAAATGTATGTGAACTATTTATATAGGTAAAAAATCATTCTACTAATTATATACTTGTATATTATTTAAGGACACATGGGCAATACAGGATCGAGAATGAACATATATCACTATCTCTTAACGATATATGGCTGTATAAAGAGCTGAAGGTCCGTATTCGAAGCGTTCTAACAGATTCCTCAGTTCTAAAGCATTTGTTTATTTTCCAAAAATATTTCATATCGTTTCTACATTTAACGCTCGGAATACGGGCCAAAACCTAGATCCTAAACAAACACATTTAATTATTTTTCTTGATGTTACAATCGAATAATCTTAACGCATAAAATTACATAGATTCGATTGCCTTCTTAACGAAAATTTCTTAATGAGCTGCACGACATATCACGGTCAGTTTCTAAAAGTCTAAAATGTACTAAAAAGAAAATAATAATAATAATAATAATAATAATAATAATAATAATAATAATAATAATAATAATAATAATAATAATAATAATAATAAACATAAAAAAATACTTTTTGCAAACTTAAATAAACGCCGGAAGAGTCGTATCCATCTTTGTGAGAACTGCAAACGATATATTCTGCATTAATTGCAATAGAACAATAATTACTTTTCAAAACGTTAACACGATCGTTGTAATCGATTAGATTTATGAATTATATATTTCGTTGAATATTTCTTTTAAAGTCTTGTTCAAAGAATATTTTCATAGAGTCATATATTTTTTTTTCAACATACACTTATATAAGTACCTTTTTCTGTTCTGTCCTAAAATATATGTGTATATATATATATATATATATATATATATATATATATATATATGTATATGTATATATACATATATATTTCATAGGAACATTTTTATAATGTTATCATTAATAATATATAATATATTTGAATATATCAGAACAAGAGAGCGTTGATTTTGTATGTTCTCTTTAAAGATTTCAAAGGTACAACAATACATAGCATATACATACGTAGACAAATACAACGTCGTACGTAATTACGTGAATTCATATTTTGAGAAACAATTGTTCAAATACAAGGAATATTATATACTAGCAAGTATGTATGTTTGACTCGACCGGTCGTTGCTTGCCAGATTAACAGTCATTATTAACGCGTTTTTTTTTCTTTCTCTTTCTTTTAACTACTAATATTGCTATGTGTTTTGTTTTGTAAGATTTATCAAACTAAAGTTTGCAGGAAACTTTTTATTAAAAAGTGACTCTTCCACGATACTTATATTTCGTTACAGTAGTGATTCGATAATCTCTCAATTCTGTGGACATTCAAAATGAAACGTAAATAATTTTACGTTATTTTTATATAATGCAATAATTAAAGTCATTTTTACATTCCTTTCGGTACATAAATCTCTACTCAAATCAAATATACATTCGTTTATATATAATGAATATATAAATAAAATTAATAAAACAATGGTTAATTTATAAAAATAATGAAAGAATATTTGTTTGAAAATTAATAAACTTTATGAATGCTCACAGATATGTTGAATAACCGTATACACACTGTCTTCTCACATTATAAAGATTATTGTATTGTAATCCTCTGCAATACTAAGCTATACGATTTCTTCAAAATCTTTTAAGAACTTTTGATGCCTGTACACAGATATGTGTGTGTGTATATATATATAATATATGAGTTACTTGCAATTTTTTTTTTTTTTTTTTTTTTTTTATAAATTTCTACATTTTAGACAATATAATTCACATTTCTATTGATTATTATTCAGATATTTTAGTGTTGTTCTGTAACTCTCTTGTACAATATATTTAAAAACCATCTATGCGTATTTTGCTTGCCATTACCTAAGAATTAGGTGAACGACCCCTCTCTAACGCAAGAACAATTTCATAACATTTATCTCGTTTTTTCTGTTTTCTTTACGATCTCATAAGCTCTTATAAATATATTTATATATTTATATATATATATATATATATATATATATATATATATATATATATATATATTGTACAAGCATATTCGGTTCTTATATAGAGTATTATTACGACTACCTATATAATTTGCTTTATTAAAGCTATGTACGCGCGCTTTTCTTTGTGTATTTTGTACAGTACTCACACATTAAAATTGCTATGCTGTAGTTTAATGAAAAAGAAGAAAAAGAAGAAATATAATATGATGTAGTTGATATTTCGCGTTATTTTTCTATGCACGCACGCACGCACGGACACACACGCACACACACATATACGCACACAACAAACATACAAATGTATATAAATATAAATATCAAACAATAGAAGCAACGGACGGCTATGTTCAGCCTATGTACAATCGTGTGAGGTACATTCTGATTGGTTCATTGAAATGTCACCGATCAAGAATTTTACTCTTTAATGAGTTTTTTTCTTTCTTTCTTTCTTTCTTTCTTTTGTTTTTCCTGTATATATTTTCAAAAGCTACACCTTAAACACTACATCATCATAAAATATTAGAATTAAGTTGGTCCACCGAAGAGACGGCATTAACAAATGTAGGATATTATCGTCGACGTATAATTTCAAGACTTTAAAATATGGCTGCCAAATTCTATTATTCTCTTTCGACGATCAACATGGATAATATTATATCATTTTCATTCAAAACTTGATCCCGATAATTATATATTTCATAAAGTAATCAACTTTTATCTCAAATATGTATATATATATATATATATATATATATATATATATATATATGCAGGGTAGAGTTGAAAGTTTCTAAGTGATTTTAAAAACTAATTATCCTTTGTTGAGATTTTTTTTTAGACTTGCAATTTAGATTTGAATCATTTTAAGAGTTATGTTTGTAGTTATATAATAAGAAAAAAAAAAAAAAAAAAAAAAAAAAAATATCGTTAAAAAAATTGTCGAAAGAAAAAAAATCGATTTTCATAATCATCCAAGAACTTTTGACTAACACTCTGTATAATTTCTATCATTTGATTTCTTTGAAACTCTTAAATCATTGAATATTTAAGAATTTTATATATATACGTCTATCAGAGACGAAAAATACGATAACGATATTATGATATAATCTTTTTTAGAATTAAGGCATCCCTTAAACTGTCGAGATGAAACTATTGTTTTTTTTTCTATGTTCCCTCGTTTTCTTTTTTTTTTTTTTTTTTTTTTTTGATAAGTATATATAAGCTTTATAAAGAGATATATAGAATGGCTCTTTTGTTAGTTGATGATTCATGATCAAGAAACGAAGCTTGATCATAACTACAAATTATGTAGTATACACTTCCATAAATATTTGTTAAAGAATATATAGGACGAAATTGCGTTAGACACTTAGCCTTTCGTGGTATTGTTATTAGGACTAAGAGGGCCACCGATGTTATCAATTTCACGTTGGGCTCGTGATATTTTCACTTTGTCTCGTGGCGTACCATCCTCTCCTGTTTCCATGGCAAACATTTTCATTTTCTCTTTGAAACTTAGCTTCTCGGGTACCGCGCCCATTTGCAAATTTTGTTGTTTTTGTTTTTCAGCGAGACGTTTCTGTCGTGGATCTCTAAAAAAAAAAAAAAAAAGAAAAAAAAATTGAATGTTTAAAATCGATATATTTTTTGTAAAGTACGACAAAATTGAATTATTGCGAAACTAACTTGTATACTTCTTGTGCACCGATAACACCAGGTGTGGCGCTAACAAACGGAACGCCAGGACCTTCCGGAGATTTTGGAGACGCTAATAGATTTTCAGCATCATTGATAAAATTCTGAGAACAAAATAGAGAAAGAGATACATATATATATATATATATACACACATATATAAATTGTCACTTTAAATAGATAAAATATTTCTTGTTACATCATCAAACGTTAACAATGCATATACAAATATTACTTGGCAAATGCGCAAAATTTTGTATCATCAATAAGCTATATTGCAAACATGAAAAATTTTAGCACATACATGTAAAATAGCAGCGAATGAGATGTATAACATTGAATATATAGATAGATAAATTTACAATGAGTCGAAATATATTAAAAGCGTTAACTTACAAAATGATGAATTACGCGAATGTATTACTGGTATATAATTTGAAAAGAGTGTTCCATGCAAAACTGCGAACGATATATGTATATATATATATATGTAATTTTTATGGCAAATCACAGCGTAATAGTGTTATATATGTATGTAATACCTTACGTTGACATCTGCCAATGGGGTTGCATTACGAGAGAATATATATGCATATTTAATGAATAAATATATCTTGCGTTATATCGTGTACAATAATTTTTAGACGTTAAGCAGGATCTATATATATATATATAAGTTACAATAATTCTTGTGTATATTGTCAAAGCTTTAATCAATTAAGTCATGTCCACAATACGTGTATTTTTACGTGTCATAATATTATTTAAATATGTGCTCTTTTTTTTTTTTTTTTCTTTGTTTTGCTCTCGTTTGGTGCATAAGCCATATTTTGAGTGCCAAAAATCAAATCAAAGTGAGATCGATTGTTTGCAAATTTGTTCACACCTATGTGTTCTGTAACTTTTATATCATTTGTAAAAACGAATCTACAATATTCTTTGTTTTATTGATACGGATTTTTAAAAACGACATCAAACTCGCGTAATATCTCTTTGTAAATACATATGCGATCTTATCTTTGATTAATTTAGGAAATAAGAGATCTTACATTAGGGTCTTCTCTAATAGTGACCATGCCCATCGAGGACGAAGTATTTAAATTTCCAGATATGACATTGCGTGGTGTTGTTTCATTGTTTGCGTTTGGATCATGAAAAGAAACCCTCTTAATCGTCGAAGATGTTAGAGGTGTTAAGGCAATATTTGAAGAAGTCGAACTGTTCGACCTAAGTGCACTTTGTTGAGACATCACTGCGTAACTAGATCCACGTTCTGGTGGTGGAGGTGCATCGGTATTTCCATTTTGTAAAGCTAAATAAAAAAAAAAAAAAATAATCAAATTTCTTGTTTAGTCAAAGCAGATAAAAATAAATCGTGTGTGTGGGTGTGTACATTTTACTTACACGGCGACGTGTTAGGCCCATTGATAACTAAATTATCTAATCTTAGCATATTTGGATGCAATGCTTGTTGATTCCTATAATGTTGCATATGTTGTTGTTGTTGTTTGTATAATTGCTGAATATGTTGTTGTTGTTGTTGTTGCTGCTGCTGGTGTTGTTGTTGTTGTTGTTGTTGATGCCTATTTTCTTCTTCTCTTTGTCTTTGATTCTCGTCGAATTCTTTCCTTCTGATTTCTTCTATTCGACGCTGTTGTGTTTCTCTTTCTTCATTATTTTGAGTTGTATATGTTTTTTGAATATTTCCGATATGTGACAAGGACGAACTATAATTTGACGAGCTAGGTAACTGTACTGTATTACTTTGAGATTGATTAGTATGCTGTTGTGATTGTTGTTGTTGTTGTGGTGGTTGTTGTTGTTGTTGCTGCTGTTGTGGTGGTGGTTGTTGTTGCTGCTGTTGTGGTGGTGGTTGTTGTTGTTGTTGTTGTAAATACATTAAACCGGAATTATCATTTTGTACTAGGCACGAATTTCCAGCAGCATTTGGAGAGAGTGGACTATTAACAGTTTGCGATGTAGGCGGTGTACCTCTTATCGATTGATTATTTATGTTTGCCCTCGACAACGTATGTTGCTGACTTACTGTGTTCGTTCTTTCTTGAGAATTAGCTACACTCAATAAACCTTGAGGCTGTGGTATACTTTCAGTATCAATGTCATTACACTCGTCGTCGTCATCCTGTTGATTGGCAGCTTCTTCTGCTCTTTTTTGGAAATCTCGTTCCAATTGAAGAGCACGTAGCTGTTCATCTTGTTGAGGAGTTCGGTGAGGTAAAGCACTTAACTCCGCAATTTGCTGATCGCGCCATTGTCTAGCTGCTTCTCTTCTTCGAGCTTGTTCCTATAATAATTTAATCGGATAACTATGTGATACCGTTTTTTTATATAAAATTTTTTAAAATACCTTTTCACGTTCTTCACGTTGCCAAGGATTACTAGCACTATATTGATATTGTCGAGGTTGTTGCATTGTTCCTGTTCCACTTGCCGGATAATAACCACCTCTTGGTGGGTCTTGCATACTTGCGGTATACCTAAACCATCGAATATTATTATATATAATTTTTAAATAAGGTTTGCTTTACATCAGCTAAATAAATAACATTAAATGGTAAAATACCTCGAATCTGCTTGATTATTATACAACGGATGAGTTAATGTATTAGGTGGTGGAGGTGGTGGACTTTCTCTATACCCATCTTCAGGAAGAGCGGGTCTTGCTGGTGGTACTTCAGCGGTATTAAAAGAATTTCCTTCGACGTTATCTTGAATTATAGTAGTATTGTCATTTGAATACTGATCACTTCGTAGATCAGATGGTCCATGAGTATAATGTGATCCATTCTGAGAAGTCATATATTGACGATTATGGTCATAATGCGATCTAGTAGAATCTTGAACCGCGAGAGATTCCTTTCCAGATTCAATAGTTGGTATATGACGAGATGGTTCTGTCTTTCCTTTGGATGTTAGCCCATACTGACTCATACCAGCAGTTGGATGTTTGTTACATTGACCATACTGGGAATAAGCAGCATCAGGATGACCATACGTTGGTCCCATTTGTTGTCTCGTTGCTGACGTTGTTGCTAAATTAGGTGTAGAACCCAATGGTCTTGAAACGAGAGCACGGGCAGGTACAATACCAGCCGTTTGATTAGCATTTGCCGGTCTCATACTATATGTATTTGGTCTATATTGATTGATCATCGGTGCACCACCGCGTAATTCACGTCTTCTAACTTCTTCCTGCATTTCTTGAAGCTTAGCTTCCTGACGTATTATATCTCGCGAGGATTGCGATCTAGGCGGAACCACGTTTTGATGTTGCATTTGGTTACCGGAATAACCTTGTTGTTGGGTTTGAGGAATATGAGCAGATATCGGTCTATCTCTTCCCTGATTCAATTCTTGCGCAGGCGGCCGATTCAAAGAATTTTGTGATCCTCTTGAGCTTCGTTGCGTGTGTAACGTATTCCTAAAATAAACTGATATGAAGCGTCGAATTTTGACGAGGGATTCGTCTTATTCAATGGATTAATTATTTATTTAAAAGCCAGGCCAGAAATGTTATTGGAATTTATACCTCTCCTCCATGTGTTGCTGCGATAAACTTGGCTGCTGTTGTTTCCCTGTAGAATCTTGATTTCTATAAACGCTCAAGTTTTGATAGAATCTTTCGGCTTCGTTATTTTGTAAACTATTTTGGAAAGATCCATGAGGTTGATTTGGATTTAAGTTTGGTGAGGATTGTTGCCTGCTAACCAAACCAGTCGGAGGTAATGCCCCAATTCTCGTTGGATCGTGCAAATTATGGCTCGATCTAAAAAAAAAAACCAATGACAATTTTACGTGTATATTATGCCGACGTATATATAAACGTATCAGAAAGAAATTTATGATGATCATTTTACCTAGAGCGTAGGCATGAAGCTCCGTTCATAGCAGGCATCGGAGATGGTTGAACCGGTGGTGTAACGCTATTACTCGATGATGCTCTACTATAACCCGGATTGAAGATTTCATGTTGTTGTTTCCCTTCGGCCCCCATATCTATATCACATTCTTTCGAATTAATCTCAGAATAAAAATGTATCAACAAGTGAAAAGTTGCATTCGTATTAGATTACAACCCGTTCAAATCTTTTCATGTTCGTTTAAATTAATACAAATGATTGATAACACTTGTCTCTATGTTGTCCGATGCTTTTTTAACATGTAAATGTGATAAGCGCAATATGAAATAGTGTAGAGAGATAAAAGCCCAATGTTATGACTCAGAGCGATTATGCAAATGATCAATACACACACTTTCCTGAGTTGGTTCTATCACAAAAGAACAAAAAGCATTGATAGTTTAGACCGAGTAAAAGAGATTTCCAAACAAGTAAAGATAATCGATAGGATCATTCCAAACATCACGCTTTTCGATTAAATTTTAAATAATCGAACATTGAATTACACAATTGTTTTTTCTTTTAATATAATTTCAAATAATTTTTAAAAGAAATTTTATGCCAAACTTTTTGTAGAACCATATCAGGGATTACTTACTGTGCAAAGCTGGGACGGACTTGCTGCTATGAATTTGTTGGGGAATCGTTTCACGTCCAAGTCTAGATGAAAGATCACGTTCGCTCATGCGGCGAGGCCCTGCGATAGCACAAGATGCACAAACAAAACATTATTACGAATTAACACAATAGCATAGCACATTTTGCTCGTGGCACACATGATATAATAATATAAATTTACATGCATCTATATTATACATGCGACTATAAAACATATTTTTGTTTTTATTTAATTGTATCATTATGTTTATCCTTATTGTTACATATCATACTATACCATTTGATAAATATTATTATTTATATAATGAAATAAGTATGACATGCTTCATATCACAAAACATGTTCACATATACATGTGAGTATATACATATATATATATATATATATATATATATATATATATATATATACACACTTATATACATATACATATATACATACATGTATGTATTTATGTATGAGTATGACTCGTTAGTAAATGGAAAATGGTTTTTAGATAAAAGCACTTTGTATAAACGATTTGATTCAGAAGAGCACGTTCCATAGCATAACAACAGACTCAAACGATGATAATTATAGGATTAATCCTAAATAGTGAGAACAAGAGATTCTAATTTCTTTGATTTTCATGCAAGTGCCTTTAGAATGTACGATGCATGTTGCATTATGCAATATACACGACAAAATGCAGATGCATTACAAAAAGCGAACGCATTTTATTGTTGCTGGACGACGAATAATATTAATCAAAATAAATTCATAATCATAAAACCTAAAATAATTAAATATTAATAAAAATATATAAATATATAAAAAGAAGAAAACAAAAAAAAAAAGATGGAAGAAACAGAATAAGTTATTCGAATTTGGTATATCATTTGCGATCGATCAAAGGGATTAAAAAAGGAAAGAAAAAATTAATCATAAAAAGCAATTTGTTGGTCTTCAACGTAAAACCATGGGGAACAGGGGGAAGGGGGGGGGGGGACAGAAAGGTGCAATAATTGTATCGAAACGAAAGACAACATAAATCCTATGAACGATGTAATTTGTGCCTGCTTACGCGAAGCGGAACCGATTTCCAACGATGGAAATACGTGAATATCTCGTTTCTCCTTTCTGGATCTAGACGTTGATTTAGATTGCGAGATGTCCGGGTCACTTTTAGATTTTTCGACGATATTAAAGGAATTACGGCCGATCGAACGTAGCGATTTAGATTTTGTTTTGCACGTACGGCCAAGATAGAAATTACCTTCAATGTCTATCGTCGTTGTATCGCCAATTACACGAAAATCGTCTTTTGATATCTTTTTTTTAAAAGACGAGCTTCCGCTCATAGAACAACAACTACGGCACATAAGTTTCCTCGACGTTTGGCTATCGTCATCTTGAGATGTAATATTTTTTTTATGAATCTCTTGATGACTCTTCGACAATCGACGCCCATTTAATAACGGCGTTTGACATTTTTTATCATTTATATCACTTTTCTCACTTTGCAAATTTTCCCAACTGAATGATAACTTTGACGATCGTGAAAGAGATGAATTAGAATTTAGGCCATCATTCGGGCTTGCTAAAGATCCTTTTTTTTTTTCTTCTTCCTTATTTCCAATCGACAAGGTACCATGAACCGTAAAATTACCGTCATTATCGTGATGATGTTTTATTAAACGTAGATAGAGCATAGCGGTAGCTTTCTTCGAGATATCTGGCGCTGAAACCACTCTGTTAGAACGTGCTGGGAAAACGAAATATTTTCTAAGAGCAGGAGTCAAATTAATTCCATCGTGTTTCATTCCGTCGGAAGATGATAACTCTTTGAGAGAACAACATCTTGCTAGCTTGCAAACACTATGTTTTTTACGTTTCGTTTCTGATTTCTGATTTGAAATGTTATTTAGAGATTCTGCGTTAGACGAGGACGACGCCAACGACGAGTTTCGAGATTTTTTCGATGTTACCAACAATTCTGATTCAGTAACGCTAATTATTGATTTATTATTCAACGATTTACTGGATCCCTTTGAATTCTCTAAGGAATCGGCAATTTGATTTTCTTGAGGTAAACACAAAGGTGCATTGGCATTGTCAAGATTAGAAAATTCTTTGATTTGTTCTATTATATGTCGTTGCTCTTCCAATGACAATTTTTTTTTTTTACCTTCAATCGTCACGTTTTTATCATCATTATTTGAATCTTCCGTAATCAAGTTGATATTATGCATATAAACGTTATATTGTCTTTCAGGCGACACCTGTGTACTCTTGTCCTCGTAACACAAGTCGGACTCAGATTTGAACATTTTACAATTCGCCGATTCCTCTATTTCGGTCGTTGAATTTCTTGGTGACGTAATGTCTGGCTCAGACGCGAATTGTCTGGAACGTGTCAATTTCATAGACCTCATTTTGATCAATCCGCCGTCACCTAACGCTGAAAAATGTTTAGCCAAGGTCGCTACTCTTCCGCAACCTAAACGTACCTCGTCGGGCGATTTCCAAAATTTTCCTGTGCTAGACGTGTCACTGGAAACCGCATCGTCGTTCATTCCGCTCAAATCAAGAATTAATTCGGGAGTTATTATTTCATCGTCTTTCGAAATTAATTCGGAGGTACTTAATTCCTGTTCATCGTTTTGATCGGTGGTATCCGTAAAAACATTGGAATAATTTTCCTCGTCGTTATCGCTGTTACTTTCAATTTCGTTGGACGATAATTTTTTCGACGATAAACTGAGTTTCGGAGAATCATCGGCATGGCACGTTTGACTCTCCGTACTTTTTCTCGAGTTTAAGGAACATTGACAAACCGTGCATTGTTCTTTCGATATGATGCCAGATATTTCTACACGTGCTCCCAATTCATGGGTATGAGCACCTTTACATCCGGCAGAGAAAGAAAATAAATCGTTAAAAGACTTTTGATTACCTGGCTCGTTTTGCCGAGCATCATTAGACAAAACGCTATGTTCCTCTTCTTCCTCCTGCTCCTCCTCCTCCTCCTCCTCTCTATTCTTACATTCATCGTTATCTTCAGATTCTTCGTAAGCATCCGGATAATTGTCATCGGTCTGATCGATATAAGGAATAGATTCGAAGCATTTCTCACCGAACGGAATTGACGACGTACAAACCTTAGGAATCGTATCGATTCTTTTCACATAATTATCCCCGTGTAAAGGACAAATCCAATGATCCTTAATCGTATGATCTTCTTTATTATCAATTTCTTTAAAAGTTAACCCGGACATACTCTCATCTCGATGTTCACACGTTGCTGGTAGAATAGTATCAGGGAACTCGAAACTATTTTTTATTTCGTGAGGACACTGTCTTTGAATACTACAAGGTATAGACAATTGTATTCCTTCCGATTCTTGAATAATAGGAATTGTTGATAAAGTATGCCAATTTCCCGGTGGCATTCGTTCTTCGTTAAACCTGTCGGCGACATCTCTAACCGGATAAACAGATGTCGATCGCGCCTTGACGAAATTATTACGCCATTGATCCGGATTCTGCGTTAATGGATAAGAGGGCGAAGGACTGAGAGAGCGACGCTCGTATTCGTTAAGATACAAGTTCGTTTTGGGAAGTTGTGAAGCTGTCGCACCTGGTAATGTGGATTGTTCTACGTCCCAGCCAACATAGTGTTCTTGAGAAGTAGCACCCTGCAATGGTACGGACAAGAGATTGCCCATCGAGTGTGACGTAGATGGTGGCACGGACACTTCCGGAGGTCTAGCGGGATTTTTTATGTGTTCTGACTTTGGCCTGGCCTTATGTGCTGCTCCAAACAATAGGTTAGTTAAGCGTTAGTCAAGCTTTTGAGAAGAACATAAGCAAAGCGATTGTTGATTTTTTTTACATTGTAGGGTGGATATTTTATATATATATATATATATATATATATAAAGGATTTTTAATCGTTTATTTTTACATTATTAGATCATAGATATCGTACGACGTAGTTATTTGGACGCACCGTAACCTTCGAGTTAATCAATGGATTATTAAATAAATACGTACCCCTCGTCATTATAGGAGATGGTTGAGATAATAAAGTAGCAAGTCCATGATATATCGCGCCTTGTTTAGCAACTTCTAGCGTCACCGTTGGTCCCGTACGAACTAGATACTCAGCAGCTCTGATATATAATAAAATAAAGGATAAAATAAAATTAAAGAAATAATATTGATGTTAAAAATTAAATATGATTTTTAACTAACTTTTCTTGCGTTATTCCTACTAAACTCTGTCCGTCTACTTTAAGTAATTGATCACCAGCAGCTAGTCTTCCGTCCTAAAAACATAATGTAAAAAAAAAAAGAAAAAACATATTAGAGATCCGATATAACTTTTTTTAAAGGGTTAAAGAAGCAGATCGATAAATTAAATATTTACCGCGTCTGCTGCACCACCGGCAACAACACTTTTGATATAAATGCCTAATCTATCTTGACCAGCACCCTGTGTAATAATACATTTTCATAATTGAAACATACTGGACAATTTTAATAAGCCTTATTAATCGTATAAATTTATCAATACCTTAGCAGCAACAATACTCAAACCCATACCATTGGTCGACTTATGTAATTTTATGATATGTATTTCTGGTTGACCTTGATTCTGTCCAACGTGCCCAGTATAGCCACCTGATCTATTACTCATTGCACTTGGACTACGAAGCTACGAATAAAAATCTTCTTTATATGATTATGCGACATACACGGATAATAAGATGATAATAAATAAATGAGGATGCATACGTTCGTATGATGATCTATCATATATATAGTCCAGTAACCACTACTAGTAGGTTGAGGTGCCATTCGACAGAAACCTTCTTGCTGCAAGGGTGATAGAAATTCAACCAATCCCGGTGGTACACCTCTTATTACCTCACAACTGTAACCATCCTCTGGCAATAGCAATGCCAGCGCCAAAGTTGATTCTTCTTCCAAACGTATTTCACGTCCGTCGGCGCGTGCAAGAGTATCAGCGACACTTTCAGCTACCTATATGTATATATATATAAATGTGTTCATCAAGACGCTTTATGGCGTTCAACGTAAAAAAAAGCATCTCATTTGTCTTAAATAAATATTTAATTGAAAAAAAAAAAGAACATACCCTGACAACGTTCTCAATGAGCTCAGCGGGAAGTCGTGGCTCATCGGCAGCCGGTTGATATTTTTGCAACAAAGCTCTTACTTGTAAAGAATTCAATTTGAAACAAGTAGAACTCAATGTGGCTAATTCCTCGGCGTTATATTTCGGTGCTTGGAGAAGATGCGTAGCTTGCATGATCGTTGCCAAATGACATTGACTGGCTAATTCGAGACCTTGCCTCTCAGCCCAGGTTTCTAGAGCATTAAGTCTAGCTTTTAATCTTCGACCAAACCAACGGACACAGAGATTCCCATTAGATACTAGAGCATTGAAAGCGATTGCGTTGATCGCATGAAAAAGATGACTGAATAATTGGATGGTCAGTGCTGCGTTAACTCTACAACGTCTTAATAGAGCCATCGTATTCGAGAATATTTGTAAAACACCAGCTTCCTTAGCGGGCTCATCAGCGTCCGCCATGAATTGCGACATTGCTGGTGTCAATTCAAGAGAAACGCAATGTACCAGAGATGCGAATGCAGCGTGAACGGCATCGGCTAAGATATCTTGAGCTCTCGTTGAAAATGCTCCAACGTGACGATCGCTTTTTAACATGTGCAATAATTCCGAACCATTTGCAAGCCAAAATGCCAACGAAGACGCATCCATATATCTTTCCTATATATGAAACAAATAAATACAAATTAGTAATTAGTTAGTTATATTCAAAAGGATCTTAATAAATTTTAATAAATATTAATTATATACATATATATTTATCTTTTTTTTTTTTTAATATAACAATTGCATTTAGAAGAAAAAAAAAAGAAATAAAAAATAAAAACAAAAAATAGGAATACGTTTTACCTGAATTACTCCTTGTATCATCAAGGCAATATTCGCAAGCATCACGGTCAAACGGTGTGCTCTTTCGGTAGGTTGTAATTCTGGTCTGTAATGAGTGCTAGCACGATATCTGGCAGCCAAATAAAGGGTATAAGTCGGTGCAAGTTTGAACTGCGGAGCTGAGGGATCTACGTCGGTGATAACAGCACGTAGAAACGCTTCCTCCGTATCTTCTAAGAATTCCAATACTGCTGGTAGGATAGGGTCCGTCCCTCGTGGTTGATTATCGTATTGGGGATGCCTATTTGATACATTAAATGTAATTTCGTTTATACGATTGATCGTTACAAAAAAAAAAAAGAAATATGTATGTGTATATATATATATATATATATACATAAATATATAAAGGAAAAAAATATTCGTGTATTAGCTAAAAATTTCTAAGCAATGGCAGGCAAAACGTACAGATTTCAGTATAATTAATTCAGTGAATT
>NC_062188.1:3074217-3089217 GCF_912470025.1 Vespa velutina
CACACACATACATATATATGTATATATATACGATCTATGATTTTTCACTGTCGCTCAACGTGCTTATGTAATTCATTAATATGTCTATACAATACCAAAAATGAAGATAATTATCTCGTATTATTATTTATCACCATCATTATGATATCTATCCTCTTGTAAATCTGATCTCTCTACTTTTTCTTTCGTTCTTAGTTCCTCTTCTTCTTCTACTTTTTTTTTCTACCTCTAATTATTGATAACTTCAATATTGTTCACTGATAAGTAGATAAACAAAAATCCCACGATGCTACTATAAAAGGTAGAAATCCTTGTAGAATATATACCTTCTTATCGATATTTCGATCTCTTCCATTGAAAATCAGGATGATGACGCTCAAGGAAATCGAGTCGACGTTTATACTCGAAGGAAATTGCGTGAGGGAGTAACTTTTTTATCTCTCTCTCTCTCTCTTTCTCTCTCTCTCTCTCTCTCTCTCTCTCTCTCTCTCTCTCTTTTTTTCTCTCTCCTTCACTCTTTCTTTCTCACTCTCTTGTGAACTCACTCGCACTTCCTTCCTCCTTTGCCTTAACCGCGCTCACTCGCTAACATGTATAAAAGCGCGTAGGACTTAGCAGAGAAACGCGATTATGTATGTGTATGCGTATGTGTGCGTGTGTGTGTGTGTGAGTGTGTATGTGAGAGAGAGAGAGAGAGAGAGAGAGACGGATATATACAAAAAGGGAACGCAAGCCTTGCAAGGAGGCCACACGGTGTACGCACGACCTTTGACCTTTGCCAAAGGAGAACAACAGTGCAATGGATTTGTCGTCACCATAAAAAAAGAAAATGTAAAAAAGAAAAAAAGATAAAAGAAAACTAAAATATCTAAGAAAGGAGAAGAACGATGTGAGTAATTAAATTCATAGGAATCGTTTAACAACAACAACAACAACAACAATAACAATAACAAAGACAACAACGACAATGTTTATGACAACGACAACGATAACAACAATGACGACGATGACAACGACGACGAGGATGACGACAACGATAACGACAATGATGACCAGGCGAGGGAGGAAAGGTTGCGCTACTGGCGTCGTCGAGAAGAAGGAAACGCGACGCGCCGACGCGTTTCGAGGAGCGAAAGTCAACTAACGCGAGGCACGACCCGAGCCAGAGCTACGGATCTAACCCCATCTCCCCACCATACCTCCCACTGTCCCGTCGTATCGTTCCCAACACACTCACATTTATACGTATCTGTATGTAGAATATATATATAGTACAATACAAATCTATGTATACTTATTAAACGTGCATATGTGTGTATATATATATATATACACATACACACACACATTACAAATTACTAATATACAAATCACATGTTAATATATATGTGATTGTATTCATCAAAATATATTGTATATATATATATATATATATATATATATATATATATATATGTGTGATAAGGATACGTGTATAACAATGTATAATACACGTTATAGATATTCCGTTCATACATTTATATCATACATAATACATACAAATAAATAAATAAAAATATAAGTATATATACATATATATGTATTGCATCGAAGCAATGTATACTTCTTCTCTTTCGTCTTTTTCTTTTTACTTTAGACGCAAGCCATCCAATCCTACCGGCGCCTCCTTCGATCACAGTCCCTCACCCCTTTCCTCGTTATGCTTCCTTGCTCATGGACTCGTTCTCTGTTTTTCTCTCTTTCTCACTCCTCCTCCCTCTCCCCCTTCTTCCTCTCTTTCTCTTTCTTACTCTTCTCTATCTTTTTCAAGCCCTTTCGTCCTTTGCCAAGTGCGCGAACGTTTCTTCGTCCCAAGCCACGAAGAAGATAGAAATGGTAGTGGTAGTACTAGCGGTGATTTTTATATATATACACACACACATATATATATATATATATGTGTGTGTGTGTGTGTGTGTGTGTAAATATATACGTTGTACATACTGTGCATTCACCCTCGAGCAAGCGACACGAGATCCGACCTATCCCCGCTCCCTGACTTTTGACCTTCGCTCTCTCTCTCTCTCTCTCTCTCTCGCTCTTTTTATTTTTCATTTTGTATTACCTCGAGACCGGCTGATTGGATTTTGTTATTACCCCAGAGAGAGCTATCCTCTTTCTCTCTCTCTCTCTCTCTCTCTCTCTCTCTCTCTCTCTCTCTCTCTCTCTCTCTCTCTCTCTCTCTTTCAATTTCGATACTCTCCACTTTTTCAGATTTCAAACGTTGATACGATTTTAAAGAGAGAATAAGAGAAAAGTCTCGAACTAAAGTTTTACGAGCGTCTGGATCGCTGGAAATAGATTTTCGCAGGCGTCTTGAGGAACGAGTAAAGGATAAGGGAATCTTAATACCGCTGTTGCTGCTACTGCTAACTGCTGCTTCTGCTATTGCTATTGCTACTGCTACTGTAGTTGTTGCTAACTACTACTATTACTACTACTATTTCCCATCCGCGTTGCTCGTGCGAATAAATGAAAATTCTTTCTGTTACTTCCCGTTTAAAAATACGGTAACGATGCATGCAGCACTTAGAAACAAGGATGATATACACGTTTCTTTTTACCTTGTTTTTTTCTCCTCTTTCTTCTCTTTTTCTTTTTCTTTTTCTTTTTTTTTAATTTACATCGCGCACATTTTTATCCATCGCGTAGATTTTTCAACTTTAAAACATAACAAATTCGAATGACAAGTATATAAAATTAATCAATAAATATTCGAGATCGATGGTTAATGCATTTATAAATATATAATGCATACGTCATAATTAATTAATTAATTAATATCGCTTGATTAATTTTATCCTACGATAAACGAGTAATTTTTAATCCTACGATTTCTCCGTAGATAAACATTTTCAATTTATAATATTCTTCGTAATATAATAACTACGCAGGTTAGTTGCTCACTCGGAAAATATTATTTTTCATAGAACTAAACGACGAACAATCTGATTAGACATACTTTTTTTTCTCTCTCTCTCTCTCTTTCTTTTTAATATCGCTACTGTACACTTTCCTTAATTATAAATAAATTGAAAATATGATAACGCGTTTAAATGGATTGCCCTGAATAAAGTCAATTCTCTTATTCACGCGTTATGATCTATGTTATATATTTGATGAACTTACCGCGCGTGGAAGGGTGATTCATGAGAATAGCCAACGGGCATTCGTCGTCGTCCAGTATATACTCTTGATGAGTACCACCGCTTGTATTGTCGTTGTTCACCTACATTAGAACAGAAAATCAGATAATCCAATTAGCTTGTCGTCGAAAGCTTGTCGCATATGTACGCTTCAGAGCGTACAACAGATACGATGAAATTAATTCTCTAGAACTAACGTTCGATTTTCATTATTCGTGTCAACTTCGTACATACGAAACACGCGACCTATAATACTCAGTAAAATATAATATAATTAATGTAATTCCATTTTAATTGGAATACGTGAATTATCATAAAATTCGTCAATTATATAAATTATAATGTGAAAGAATCGAATTTTCGATCGATCGATTTTTAACATATAACATAAGATAAAATATATTACACGTTTCTTCAAAAAATTCTATTGTAATTTATCATTTCTTACAAGGATAAAGACATTTATAGATGTGTCATTCTTTAGATGATAAAACGAATTACTAGGCTCGTCGTAGTATGAAAAAAATATTCAAATATCGTAGAGCTTCATCAATCACAGTGACGTCTCTGTTAGGATCTTCAATAATAAAGAATAATTATTCAAGTAGATGCATTATCTATGCGAATCGATTTAAAATATTATCGATATTACGCGTAAAATGTAAAATCAATAATTTTCTAAAAAGGAAAACAAAAGAAGAAAAAAAAAAAAAAAGAAATAAAAGATCTCTTATTTTCTATATAATAACTGATAAAACCATACCTGTACCAGACAATATTGCTGAGGGTCGACTTTATCTAAACCATATTTAGATAACATCTCTCTTACAACCTGGGCCGCAGAATCTCGAACGCTTAATAGTAATGTTTTATAAGGTACATCTTTGCAAAGTGCCTCTCCGTATATCTTCAAAGTACCGCCGGTATCTGGTCCACCATCTTTGCTACGAAATTGTTGCAATTTTCTTTCGAGTTTTTGTTGCCTACGACGTCTCATTACGGCTTCCGGATTAGATATACTCCTTGTGAAACTCGTCTCGGGAAGTTCTAAACAATAACGTAAAATGAATTCGATTATTTTTTTTTGTTCTTTTTTCCACTTTTTTCTTTTTACTGTTTTTTTTTTTTTTTTTTTTTTTTTTTTCACTTCTTTTATTTTATTAAAGTCAATACGAAAATGTTCGAATGGTAAAGTTGAGAGAGAGTTACAATAACAGAACAATGATCCAACAGAGAATATAAAATTATCTCTTTTATCGGTGCAGCAGAACATGCAACGGGAGCGTTATCAGCGCTCCAATCCGTTTAGGATGGAACATCACTATCGGGGTAAAACAGAACGTCGACATCGTAGTTGACTGTAGATCGATACAATTGACAAGTTATCAAGACTTGTTATTTAACTATTTTTTCTTTTTTTAATCATTTAACGGATTTCCTTTCTAACCGGTATAAAGTTTTT
The DNA here is from genome assembly GCF_912470025.1 of Vespa velutina. Taxonomy (NCBI): domain Eukaryota; kingdom Metazoa; phylum Arthropoda; class Insecta; order Hymenoptera; family Vespidae; genus Vespa; species Vespa velutina. The sequence continues at coordinate 3,078,865 of NC_062188.1, forward strand.
CGGCGACGCCATTTTGATCGACCGGCACTGTATTCTCATCCTGTTCCAAACTCTTCAAACGTCCAAGCTTCTCTTGTTTTCTCATTTGTTTCTTCTCCCGCTTACTCAGCTTTCTACGAAAGCTAGAACCTTCTGAGGAGAAACCAACACCTTGTGCATTCGTCTTATCGTCGATCCTTCTCAACAAGAAACGTCCCTCTCGATCGTCGACATGCCAATTTAATTGTACCAACAATGGCTTCTCCTCCAATTCCAATTTTCGTTCGTCTGTAAATTAATCGTTTAAGATAAAAAAAAAAAAAAAAAAAAAAAAAAAGAGAAAAGAAAAGAATAGAAAAAAAAAGTATCTCAAAAATAAAACTCACCTCCATTTTCATGAATTTCGTAAAGAGCGTATTCCGGTACCGACAACATTCTCATATCTGGACGGAATTTTTCTATGAGAGTTTCGATCACGGCACGACTGGTTGCATCCGATGCAACTCTGATGCATTTCGTAGCAACCTTTTGACCACTGTCTTGAAAGTAGAATCTCATTACACCGTGAAACTCCAAGTCCTGAAAAATATCAAAAGATTTTCTTATATAATTTATATAATCGTAAATTATATGAATTGTATAATAAATGTTGATGATGTCTCGAGGAAACTCGAGACGCATCTTATCATTTTATATGTACATAGATAAATATACGTATCGTGTTGTAATATGACATCATCGTATGAATTCTTGATAATAGTCCAAACTAAATGTCGCGTCTAAAGTCAGCGAATATATTAATTATATATATATATATATATATATATATATATATATATATATATATATATATATATGTTAATTATATATATTCGTCTTAATTTAAACGGCGACAATTAAACAAAAATATATTATCTCACAAAAATTTGCACGATACAAATTTAAAATACTTTTGATATTTTTATAACATTTTCCAATTGTGTGTTCGCGTGTGTTGTGTGCGCGTACGCGTAATATATATATATATATATATATATATATATATATATATATATATATAAAGGAAAAAATTAATATACAAATTTAATGATTAATAGAAATCAAATGTACAGAATGATCAGAATGATCCGGTACTATTAATTATTATCTATCATTTTTATCTAACCTAAATGATATTTGTCCTTGATTAATATTTAAACGTATTATAAATATATAATATAATTGAGAATTGAACGTTCTCGTTAAGTTTATTACGTCGTAAAAATATCTACAATATAAATAGACATGTGTACACTTATACGAGTTGTTTCTGACATTTGATAAGGTTTCATCTGTTACTATACATTGGGTAGGCGTCACTGAGGCTATTATATGTAAAAGTCGTATAATCGAGAATGATTAGAAATTGAATAGGAATTAACAACGATTATTAAAAGACGAATGAGAATCACTGACAATGTGCCGATCAAATCGAACGAAAACGATTACGATTATTTTCTTAAATCGTAATAGATAAATCTCCTTATCTCGAACTATGATAAGACCAAAGGGGGTTGTAAGTGTAAAGATCTCACGTAAGTTTTAAACTCCTAAGGAATTCACGTTTATCACGTGTCACGATCGATCTTGCAATTAAATGGTGGAACGAGAGAAAGCTTGGAATTAAAGCTCGCGTGAGGTTTCCTCGTAAAACAACAACTTGGTCGCATTGTTATCGCTAGGTCGTTAAATCTACCAAAATAGCAATTACATATATTACTTTTTTTTTTTTTTTTACGTGTGTATATGTGCAATTGCGTTTGTATGTATTTTATCCAATCCAATTGAGATTACGATTAAACTTAATGGCAATGTTAAAAAAAAAAAAAAAAGAAAAAAAAAAAAAAGGAAGAAGAAGAAAGAAAAAGGAAGAGATAAAAATTTATAATAATTTTCAACATAATTTATAATGGCGATAAAGAGTTATTTATTTATGATTTATCATTTAAGATTTATCAAATCTAATTGAGATTAATATTAGACTGGAATATTTAATGTTTCCTTTAAATATAAATTTATAATAATTTTCATTTTTAGATCATTTACAATCGAAAATTAGATTTCTTTTAGATGAGTATATTTTGTCAATAATTAATCTGATATTACAGTTATGATCTAATAGAAGCATGTTTTTTACCCTCCCTCCTACTGCTAACCCCCCCCCCATCCACCACCATAATCGAATAAAAATTTATATTAATTTATAACAATGTCAATTAGATTTGTTTTTACGAGCTTGATCCCAGCAACATGTTCAATTGTGATTAACATTTAGACCTCAATCCAATTATTTAAGTAGAGAAATGAAAAAATGTGAGTAAAAGAAAAAAAAAAAAAAAAGAGAAAAAAAAATTAACCGACTTGTATATACGCATTTAAGTTTACAGTAGCCGAAAATAGAAGTCGAGAGTTCTCTTTTGAGAAAGTTAATGCCGCGTGACTCGATTTCCGTTAAGAGGTACTTAAGCCAAAGACATTTCTCTTCGAGGATATCGTAAAAGGATCTACGATTTTATGCGGATGGGTGTGAACAAGTTCTCGATCGATATTATTCACAATGAAAGAAATTAACTATAAGCTAAAGTCTCATAAAATTGTCCAACGATAATTATATCATACATAGGATGCGTTTGAACGTTTGCAAAATATTTTTCTTTTTCCATTTTTTTTTCTTTTTCTTTTTTTTTTTTTTAAGATTCGAATTTCTCTCACTTTTTTTTTTTTTTTTTTTTTTTTTTTTTTTTTTCTTTTTATTTATCACAGTAAATTATTAAGATTTTTACTCTTTTTCTCTTTTCTTTTTTCCTTTATTTTATTGTAAATCTTACCTCGTTGGGTTCGGATAGTTCGAAAAGATCCAAACGATTTGCGTTCCATTGTTGTATGACCCCACGAAGGGCTTCCCTTTCGGCCCTTTTGTTCGCAATTTCCGTGGCCATTCTATATAGACAAAGAAGAAAACAATATAAAAATTACACAAATGTATAATCATTTATATATACATATATATATTATTATATAATAAAATATTTATATTGACAATATAGATATTTATTGGGTCTCACAATTCAGTGAGAAATTTTCAAATAAAAAAGATTAACAACGTAAGAAAGATTTATATATTTATATTATAATATAATATAAAAATATTATATAGAAGTTAGTCGGAAAATATATATATATATATATATATATATATATATATATATATATATATATACATACATACATATATACGTATCAAGTAAAGATCTTATATCGGAGATAATGTAAAAAACTTTCAGATAAAGAGACATTAACAACTTTCATTGTGAATAAGATTTCTAATATATTTATACATTTATACAATAATAATATAATTTATATTAAAAATATTATACAGATTATATCATAAATACACATATATATATATAAATATGTATATATATATATATATATATTAAGTATATATATATTAAGTAAAAGTCTGGCACTTGAGTGATGGATTTTCAAATAGAGGACATTAACTACATTCGTCGTGAGAAAGATTTCTAATAAATCATAAAGGCGTAGGAAGCGTGTAGGAATGTTTTCGAAGAGGCAAATAACGTATTCAAAGTACGCGCTTATAGTAAGAGCGTGCGTTGGTTGGTCGTTTGGTATACGCGAGTACTCGCGTAACACGATGGCATACGATCGTCGGATGAATGTTTGTTCATAGTTGAAGAGGAAAGAACTCGAGAAGCTCAGGTATTTATGTCCCCCCAATGTATCCTGGCATTTCCTGCAGATTTTTACCTGACGCAGGTGCGTGCAACACGATCGACGAACCGTGATCGATACAACGCATAGAGGGGTTGTTGTTAGTCAGATTCATTATAAATTCATTCTTTGAAAAAGATCGTGAGAACACATTTCTTCCGTATTCCAAATTTATATTAAAAATTGTTAATATTAAAAAGTTCTCGTAAAGATCGTTTAGAAAAATAGATAAACGATGTTTTAAACTTTTTATTAAGTTTCTAAATTTTACCGATATCAATGTCCATTATATTTCAATGTTTCAAATGGTATATTTAATGTTTAGCAAGTTTTACAAAATTGTAATGACATAATTTTCTAATTAAATTTCAAAATCAATGGGATATCTCTCATTCGTAATAAGTCTCGAACATTAGTAATATCTAAAGTATGATTAAAATTAAGGAAGCTTCAATTTTAAAACATTAATCAAAATTAAGTCATTACAAATTTTGATATAATCGATGCATAGAAAACAAAATTTCTTTCTTATTAAACTCATAGATCATAGGATCTATCAATATGTTAATAATATACAAGGAATATTTTTGAAAACCTGCATGAAAAAATAAAAAAAAAATTAATATTAAAATTCAATAGATTATTATGTTTCTTTTCTTTTCTTTTCTTTTACTGCTATACGATCTACAATATAATCTTCCTCGTTATCAAGAATTATCATCACCGTTCTCTAATAATATCTACGCTAATTGAAATTTTACCAATGTCCATTAGTCTCATAATTTAAGAAACTTCTTCAAAAATCATCGTCGATTATTCTTTTCTTCTTCTATTTTTCTTTTCTTTTTTTTTTTTTGTTTTTTTTTAATTTACACATTTTTATTTTCGCAATAAATAAATTTCAAAAATATAACATCATCGATTCTAATATGAAAAAAAAAAAAAAAAAAAAAAAAAAAAAAAAAAAAGAAAACAATTTTGTTTAAAGATACGAAAACGATGATAACAATAACAATAACAATAACAACAACAACAATAATAATAATAATAATAATAATAATAATAATAATAATAATAATAATAATAATAATAATAATGAAGGTTTGATTCGCGCCATTTTTCCGATTAGCCGAGCGTGAAAACCGCATGTTATAAAGTTAAGGGAAAAGAAAAAAGAAAAAAAAAAAAAAAAGAAATAAGAAGAAAAACGAAGAAGAAGAAAAAAAATAAAGATCACTTGAAATGAGTTAGAGGGACATAAAAATTGAACGGAGCTCCTTTTCTTCAGGTTATTTTCTCTTCGAAGAAAGTCTAACAATAAGGAGGAGGGCACGATGAACGTTTCGCTCGACAAAGCTGACCGTTTTGCCGCGTAAGCGATGCGGCAAGTGTCGTTCGCAGGTACCGCTAACAGTGAAGTGCATGGTAATGCACGTTTCAAATGCGGAAACAGAATTTTCCTTGACTACACAATTGCTATCATTTTTATTTCTGCAACATTAAAAATAATATAAGAAGAAGACTATGAAGAAGAAGGAAAAAAAAAAAAATTAGATTAGATAGAAGAAGAGGAAAAAAAAAAAGAAATTTATACAAGCCATATAAATTATATATTATAAATAATTTATTTCAAAAAATTATATCACGAAACGAACCATGCTTATATTATATATATATTATATGTCGTATATCATAAATTATATACAATTAATAGACATATACAAAATGTGTCATATACAATGTATGATAAAAAAAAAAAAAAAGGAAAAAAAGAAAAAAAAAGACAAAGAAAAAAGAAAAAAAAAAGGACAAAGATATGTTTCAGATTATATATATATATATATATATATAATTTATACGACACTAGCGTAATATATATTCCATTAAATAATGTAAAATTTCGAAATATTATAACACAAAGGAAAATATGTATTATGTTATATTCTATATCACATAATCTATTAATGATGTATGACCCGACATAATATTAAAACAAACGATTAGCATAAAAGCTAACAAAAACACGAGATACACTTATGTATTTATGTATAATATATACGTATGTATTTCTATATGTATGTATATATACATATATATGTATATATATATATATATGTATACGTATGTGTAGTAAACGTGCTATCACAGATACACATGTACGAACTATCAGCTGATCGAATAACGTGTCTTTCAGCCAGAGCCGATGAGTAACGCAAAAAAAGGGTGAGTTTCGGGTCGGTGTGTATCTTTCGCTACGAGTCAGCTGTTGAAAAATAAAAAGAAGAGGAGAAAGAAGAAGAAGAAGAAGAAGAAGAAGAAGAAGAAGAAGAAGAAGAAGAAGAAGAAGAAGAAGTAGAAGAAGAAGAAGAAAAGGAAGGAGAGTATGGACTCCTCGTTAAAATAAAAAACAAAGTAAATGAATAAGATTCTTCCTTGTTCTTCTTAATCGTCTTGTCTGTCATACTGTCGGAATTGGAGCGAGCAAGTCATACTTATACACTTACAATAACTATCTATCTATACGTATAGATAAATACATATATATATATATATATATATATATATATATATATGTATTGCACACCCACGTTGATGAATGCTTTGGTGAAACTCGGATATATACCGAGTAGTGCGAATATCCGGCGAACGATGGCTTTCTAAATTTGAGAAACAGGAAGGAGACAATGTTGCTTGTTTGCTTGCCTCTTTGCTTTGCTTATTCGGCCTCCTTTTAAATTCAAGACTCAAGAGACTATCGATTTTTTTTAAATATATACATCTTATTTCGAATTTAATCTCATTATTTCTTTGACATATATATATATATATAAACTATATGTGACTTTTAATTAAATTATTTTTTCGTTCTTTAACTAAATTATTTTTTTTTTCATTCTATATATTTATAACTTATATATTATTATTTTTCAAGAAGAGAACTTTTATATAGGATAGGCCAAAAGTTCACAGGTGATCTTTAAAAATCAATCTTTTCTTTTCTCTCTCCCCCCCTCTCTCTCTCTCTCTCTCTCTCTCTCTCTCTCTCTCTCTCTCTCTCTCTCTCTCTATCTATCTATCTATCTATCTATCTATCTCTCTTCCTCTCTCTCAAAACAAGATATTGTTACGATAGATGCATCTTTTTAATGATTTATAAATTGACAATGAATATAATTTTAATAACGATAATAATAATAATAAAAAGAAGATAAAGAAATATCCGAGAAGTCATAGATACAAGATGCGCACGAGCGCATCAACCTTTCAAAGGTATGCAAGGAAGAATTCAAACGATCTGGTATTATAACCCGGTTAAAGACCCTTGCTTAGGAATTTCACTAGATATTGGAAATCTCTCGGACTCGATAATTGGATAATACGAAAGAAAGTTTGGAAAGTTGCTAATCAATAAATAAAAAAAATAAAAAAAAAAAAACAAAACAACGAAATAAACAAACCATAATTATCAATTGCAATACACATATATATATATATACACATGCATGTACGCGCAAGTAAACACACACACACACACACGCATACACACACATATATACACTTAAGAAATACAATTACTACATACATACATATATATATATATATATATAGAATATTGTAGAGCACAATGTTTTAATGTGTACTTACGAAAAAAACAAAAAAGAAAAAAGAAAAAAGAAAAGAAAAGAAACAAAGAAAAAAAGAAAAAGAAAAACAAATAGAAAATAAAAATGTTTTTTCGTACTATGATCTCATTCTTCTAATCGTTCCACCAATAAAACTAACCTACTCTTTCGATTCGTGTCGATGATCGGAGAGCTTCGAGAATAAACAATCGTTGTCGGCAGTGCGCACGTGTCCAACTCGTGCCAATTCTGAAGAAGAAATCGAGCCAACACACACGTGTCCTCAAAAGATATTTTATTCTTTATACTGTTTGTAGTACTGCGCTCTCTCTCTCCTCCTCCACCCTCACCCTCCCACTTCCTCCTCCCCTCTCTCTCTGTCTCTGTTTCATTCGATATGGATATACATTCTCAACCTGTTTACTGTTTTCGATCTTCGTATTATATTTTATCATCGAAAATCAAAGATCGAAGATCGAAGATCAAAAATAAACTTTTATGACACGTAAATACTTTTATTTGCGTATCCTGTAAATTTTTATCGACGTTTAACACAAAGGCCTCTGATATGAACGATAAGAAAAGAATGAAGAACACAATAATAATTTCTTACTCTTTTAATAAAAATCCTCCATCTTATTAAAAATAGATAACAACTATATTGACGCAAACTGTTTTCTATAGGACTAAATATATGATAATTTTGTTTACATTTTAAACGTACATTACTCATCGACCGGACATTAAATGTTTTTTCCTTCATGTTCTTCTGTTTACTTTGAAAAAAAAAAAAAAAAAAAAAAAAAAAAAAAAAAAAAAGAAGAAAAAAAGAAGAGAAACAAAAACGCGACGTATCCAACGTAATAAAATCTATCGATGTTTTTTTTTCTTTTTTTTTGTTTTTTTATAACAAATGAAGAAGAGAAATAGAAATGAATATGAAAAAAAAAGAAAAAAAAAAAGAAAAAAAAAAAAGAAAAAAAAAAGAAAAAGAAAACAAAAGAATTAGACGTTTTTTCGTTCGTTCGTGTATTTTTTTTATTTTTCTTCCTTTCTTTCTTCTTTTCCTTTTTCTTTTATTTGTCCTTTTACAATCACACGTAACTTATATGTTACTCACTCTTCCGGCACCGTCATTTTGTCAATGTTCCTTCAGAAGAACGTGTCGAGAGAGATCGTCGAACCCGCCGTTTGCTGCAGGAGCGTGCAGATTCGATGAAACGAATGCTCTCCTCTTCCTCCACCTCCTCGCAGCACCTTGGCATCCGAGGTAAGAGAGAAGAGGATCTTCGAGGAGAATCTCCCGCGCTCGCGTTCGAAACGTGTTAGCCGGTTTCCTCCCGAAAAGTCTCACGAAGCAATATCTTTCAAATCTTCTCGTTCTACACTACTTTTTTCTCCTTTTTCTTTTTTCTTACTAATTCACCGTCTTCAAACTTCGCGATAGAATGAAATATTTCATATAAATTGGAACAAAATTATATTCACTCTTGTTCTCTTGAAACTTACGTTATACGAATATCATAAACGTAGCACCGTTTTAACATCTTTGGATTTAAGACAAATTTTGTTCTCTCTCTCTCTTTCTCTCTCGCTTTGTTGCTTTTTTTTTGTTTTTCTTTAATATCACGATCGACAAAAATTCGATTTTCGATCAAAAAAAAAAAAAAGAAAAAGAAAAACTAATATCTTCCCACGTTAGAGATATAAGAAAGAAAGGGGAAAGAAAGAAAGAAAGAGAAAAAGAAAAACAGAGCTGAATTTAATAAAGTAAAAACGAAAAAAAGAAAAAAAGGAGAAAAAGAAAAGAAAACAAAGATAAATTCTTTCGTATGATTCTCGATGAACGCCACACCCTTCATAAACGACGTTGCTCTCACCAACGCAAAAGAGACCGTTACACGGCGAAGCGTCCAAAGCCACTGACAAAAGGACGAGCCCTACTCCTGTCGGGCCCATCGACAGAAAAATGGTGGGGGAAGAAGAGTGAGTCTACCGCCGTCGTCGCCACCACCACCACCGCCACCGCCGCCGCCACCATTACCACTACCACTACCTCCGTCACCATCAGACTACTACTAATACTATTAGTACTACTACTATTAATACTACTACTACTCCAACCTGAGCGCTACTAAGAGATCTGTACATTCACACGATTCAAACCGACCACTTTGATACCTTCCACAGCTCGCTCGGTTCGTTTCCGTTCCGTTTCGTTCCGTTCCGTTTCGTTTCCTTTAGTTTCATTCCGTTCCGTAAGTTAGTCGAGATCCTACCTGTCCCTCTTTTTCACTAACGTTCTCTTCCTTCCTTCCTTCCTTCTGTCGGTACAACGACAACGCTACTTTAAACCTCTCTCTCTCTCTCTCTCTCTCTCTCATATACTCCACATAAAGAGAGAGAGACAGAGACAGAGAGAGAGAGAGAGAGAGAGAGAGAGAAAGAGAGAGAGACAAGTATCTCTTAAACGTCCCTACTACTTACTTCTCTTTCCATTTCACCGGTATATACGCGAAACTGATACGCACAGGGCCTTAAGCGGTCGCCATCGACGTAGTTGGGTACTGGACGCGCTGGAATGCACGTGGAGTGGGGCCAGGGTATAGTGGGGAGGGGAGGGGAGATAGAGGGTAGGGAAGGGACTCAGGGAGACAGGAACGACTGGAGACTTGCCGTAGCGTACGCGGTGGTCGAGTAGTAAAACGGATAAGCGAGTAGACACCGACTACTAACATATACCAATTCGTTCGTTTCAGAAAGACTCGTTGGCGGCTATGGTATTCTGTATATATATATATATATATATATATATATATATATATATATATATATATGTAGATACGTTTCTCTACGTTACGTTTAATAATAGCTATTAGATTTGGCATTAGATATCTCAACACCTATATTATCGTGATCTTCGTCCAATCGACAATGTACATATTGTACGGTTCGAAGAACACGTTCGATG
>NC_062188.1:3099217-3131717 GCF_912470025.1 Vespa velutina
AATTCTATATATATATATATATATATATATATATATAGAGAGAGAGAGAGAGAGAGAGACAGAGAGAGAGAGAGACAGAGAGAGAGAGAGAGAATTATGTTTAATGAAATACTTTTTAGTATTTTATATCTATACAAACAAGATCAATATCTTTATATTGAAAATTCTGATATTACTTATTGACCAATCTAATATATACGTCGTAGAACACACAACTGTTATCTAAAAAAGGAAAAGAAAGAGAGAAAAAAAAGAAAAAGAAAAGAAATGTACATATCTTTATATCAGGTAGATAATTCTACGAATTTCATCATTGAAGAAAAACCTATAATTTATACCTCAAATATTGTATATGTTTGTGTGTGTGTGTGTGCATGTTTATTTATGCCTAGAAATAACTACGTGGAACATTAGTAATGAGGAACTATTAGTAAAGAACTAATATACTATCGATGATAAGCATCGATTATATGATCATATCGGTCGAACAAGTGAATAGAATTTCGAAATATATGTACTTACGAGTAAATCTAATTTTAATAGAAGGAAATAAATAGTTCATTAATATATTATTCTTTCGTTTTTTTCTTTTCTTTTTTTTTTTTTTCTTTTTCTTAACAACATCCTAACTAGATTTAATCGTAATACGTAATTTTAAATGCATGAAAATTTTTAATAAATTTACCTTCCCTGACGTATTTTAAAATTCAAAATAACATTATATAAATATTATATAAATATAATATACTTATATAATATAATTTTAAGATAATTTATTATATATATATATATATATATATATATATTTATTTGTTTCTATTTAATCATAAATAATATAATTTTAAAATACATAATAGTGGAAATATTTGAAAAATGTCGCATATTAAAATTAGATATCATAACATTAATATGTATCAAATAATGCATATATATATATATATATATATATATATATATATATATATGTATATAAATATATGTATATAATTTTTTTTTTTTTTTTTTTTTTTTTTTTTTTTCATGAAAAATTTGTTGACAGTTGTTTCTTCACGAATATAATAATATTTAAGCTAAAATACTTTTGCAATATTTATTATCAGTTCACTTTTTAGTTAATCTTATCATACTAAACATACAAACACACACATTATACCACACACACTTTATGTATGTATGTATATATGCATATTATTATGTATATATATATATATGTATATTTTTATGATATATATATATATTATAAGCTCAGCGTGTGTCCAAATACGTATACACCATAGTCAATGAAGAGGACCATGCTTTAAAGAAGTCCTAACTTCCTATACACCGCGATCGTGCTAGCTCGTTTCAATCTCGAGCATTGTTCTCCCTCTGAATCCCAAGTCCTATTGTCGTCGTTGATGGTGCTTCAAGAGAGTACTATAGCTATAACATACACATGCACAACAAAGAAAAAAAGAGAGAGAGAGAGAGAAAGAGAGAAAGATAGAGAGAGTTTAAGACTCTCAAGTTACTTCCATCGAATTACGTTACTTCACAAATGAACAATTCTATATAACAAGGGTACACTACTTGGTACAAGAAAAATACAAATATTTTCTTCGATGATAGCACAATTCCTCAGTAGTGTTACTCAAATTACTCATCAATATCAAAATCAAATAATAAAAATTTCACGTGGTTACGCCTATGTATAAAAGGTGCGTGAAATTTCTTGGAAACGTTGACATATCGGATATTCCAATCTAAATGTCTCCACCCATGGAACAACTCACCACTATATATACATATATATATATATACATACACAGGTATGTATAGATATTAATTGGAAAAAGAGAAAGAAAATTAAATAAAAAAAATCTCAATATGGTATACATATATCTAATATTTACAATTTTAGAATTTTATAATAAAGATAAATGGCATTTTTGAAAAAAAAAAGACAGAAAGATGGAGAGAGAAAGAAAGAAAGAAAGAGAGAGAGAGAGAGAGAGAGAGAGAGAGAAAATGTAAGAATTTCATAAATATAGGTTATGTCGCATTGACAATGATTAATTTAAAAAAAAAAAAAAAAAAAGGAAATAAAAAAGTCATCAAACTTTCGATCTATATATATATAAATATACACTAAAACATGACGATTAATGAATATAACAAACGATAAGGATATTAATTTAAATGTAACGTCGAACAATGAAAAAAAAATCTTCGACGTACCGTTCGGTGAATCCTATTGGTTGATATGAAAGCGCGCGCTTTTCGTAAATCGAAAGGAGAGATATCAACAGGTCTGAGAGCGCCGTTACTGTAGCAAGAATAACGAGGATGATGGTAGAGTAAAAGAGAGAAAAAGAAAGAGTGAGGTTATACACCAGGTAGAAAAGAAACCACGAAAATGCTTAGTTATACAAAACATAAGTATATATATATATACATATATATTATATATATATATATAATTATAAATAACATACACCACTCATATATACATATATATAGAAACAGAAAAAATAAAAAAAAAAGAAAGAAAGAAATAGAAATGTATATATATATATATATATAAATATATATATATATATATATATATATATATATATGTGTTTTACAATATACAGGACAAAGAGAGCAAAAGAGATAAACGTAAGCAAGCGTTACCTTGTCGCTTCTCTCTTCGATGAACGCCGTAAGTAAGAAGAAGACGTCTGCTCGTACCGAAGGTCTTTTCTCTCTCTCTCTCTCTCTCTCTTTCTATTTTTCTTTCTTCTTCTTCTTTCTCTATCTCTATCTCTCTTCTTTCTCGAAGAATCACGTCGTCCTCGCTACCTGACCGATCTACGTGCCCGCCTTCATCTCGGAACTCGTATCTGCAACGACGATCCACGCTCGTTTGCACTCGCCTCTTACCACGACGCACATACTACCACTTACACTTATTCTTATTCTTATTCTTCTTATTCTTATTTTTATTCTTCTCAAGAGAGAAAGAGAGAGAGAGAGAGAGAGAGAGAATCATATGCGAATAGAAATATATTGTTAAAGAGAGAGAGACACGATACACCTTCTCTCTCTCTCTCTCTCTCTCTCTCTCTCTCTCTCTCTCTCTTTCTTTTTTTCTCTATCTATCTATCTCTCTCTTTCTCTTGTTGGTGTTTCTTTCGATCGCATAATACTTGGCGATTCTTCACCGCTGACGCACCAACTAATACCTACTATAGCGCACCATGGCCGGCACACGTTGTCGTCGTCGTTGTTGTCGTCGTTGTCGTCGTCGTCGTCGTCGTCGTCGTCGTCGTTGATCGTATTCAAGGTCGTATATACTCCTGGCGTTTACCTCTTGTAAATCCTTCTTCGGATATTCGACGAGACTCGTCTCTCTTTTCTTCTCTTTTCTTTTCTTTTCTTTTCTTTTCTTTTTTCTTCTTCTTCTTTTCACGACTCTTCTTCTCTCCTTCACTTGCTTTCCTTACGCGCGAAGAACTCCATTCGAGCGTTTAAAAAAATATTCACCGCACGGATTCGTAGTACACTGCTCTCTTTCACTTGCACGAACAACTCTCTCTATATATATATATACGATGCTAGTAAGGACATATATGAACTCTCTTTCTCTCTCTCTCTCTATCTATCTATCTATCTCTTTTTCTCACAAACGTATAAAAGAGCGCACATACACACAGAGAAGAGCGTGCACGCGCGCGCGCGCGTTCACGCAAAGTAAGTACTCTCAATACGATGAACAAAAACGCGTGGCTGTGCAAATATTACATCTAAAAAAAGAAAAAAAAAAAAAAAAAGAAAAAAAGAAAAAAAAAATTAATATACACACACCGATAGTATCGTTCAAACGATATCGTTGCGTGGTACATAAAGTATTAACAAGAACGAATGAGATCTTCCTTATTTGTTAACGTCAAACAATGTTCTGAACTCTTTCTCTCTTTCTCTCTTTCTCTCTCTCTGTCTTTCTCTTTTTACCTCGTCTTAATACCTCGTTACGTATATTATCCGATTAATTGGGACGAAGAAGAAAATATATATATACATATATATATATATATGTTTTGTTTGGTGCCCTTGTAACCGTCGAAGCAGAAAAGAAAAGAAGAGAAAAGGAAAGAAAAGAAAAAAATAAATAAATAAATCGTCGCCAATATCATCTCGCGCGAGACATCGAACGTGAAAACGCAGACTGCCAAGACTTCGCTGTGCTCGCGTTTACCGGCAATACACCGCTGCTCGCACGGTGAGCGGCGCGTTCGTAAAAGCCTCGTGATTGGCTCGGCATAAAGCCAGAGGTGGCAGTCGAGTCCCACGGGCGTGCGCACTCCCCGCTTCATTTCTCCCTTCCCCGCCACAGCCCGCATCACCTAGCCTCTCCCCACCCCATCACACTTCGCCACCTCTTCTTCTTCTTCTTCTTCTTCTTCTTCTTCTTGTACTACTACTACATTACTACTACTTCTACTATCTTACGTTTACCCTCGACCTTATTTTTTCGATCATCATATCACCTTGCCGATATCTACTCGATAAAATGAAATTACGAAATGTAATTTCACAATTTTATTTGACGATTCTCATAGTCTATTTTCTTAATTTATCTCTCGTTCTCTTAATTTATCTCTTGGTAATACATATCTATCATACATTTGTTCACACTCTCTTTCGAAAGATTTATATTTAATATATATATATATATATATATATTTATGCGTGTATATACTGATAAATAGTTATGTATGTATTGTATATCGTGTAAATGAAAGAAATAATTAACAAACATAAGTACGCGAACGTGGTGATGGTATGGAGGGGATCCGAGGATATCTTTAGCCGGCCCTGTTACATACGCCGCCGAAGATGCACGAGCGCGTGCGCGTTACACCTGTCGCCAGTGACGTAATCCTAGGATCCACCGACGTAGCGTTACCCCCTTTGATGCCCGTTTTTCCCCTGTCCCGTCACCCTTTCTTTCCAACCCCTACTCTCCTCTCGAACCCCTCCAGACCCCACCGTCGCCGCCATTGCCTTCGATCAACGTATCGCGAATGATTTCACGGCTGATAAGCTCAAAGGAGGTGCGGAAAAAATATTTCATTATAATTCTTCCTTTCGCACGTTCGTTCGTCCCTTCTTCTTCTTTTCTCTCTCTCTCTCTCTCTCTCTCTCTCGCACGGGAAATATATTGATAATGTTAGAATAAAATATAATATGTATAAAATAAATTGATATAGAATAAAATTAAATAAAACTAGAGATAAAATTAAAGAAAATTAGAATGAAAAATGAATATCCACGAAATATAATTTATCGACGTAACGATAATTTCTATTTTAGTTCTGAAAAAAAAAACAAAAAAAAGAAAAGGAAAAAAATAAACCCCCTCCGCCCACCCACCCACTCACCCCGTAAACATTCACAAATTCGTTTTGCTCGTTACCACGTCGTTAACCTATTCGATACGGTACTCGAAAGAAATTCGATAAGGATAGTTTGTTTGGAGTGCATTCGTAAGAAAGAATGATAACGGATGAGCATATAATCGCGATTATATACGCATCGTGGAGATAACATTGTCAGGTTATGTAGAAACGAGATCATCACGATCTTAAATCAATATCGATACGATCGCGTATTTTATTCTACTACGTATCACTCTCGTCTCTACCATTACTTTCTCTATGTTTCCTCTTCCTCCTTCTTATGTGTATGTATATAACCAAAACGTCCAACCACGCAAAAATATAAATTACAAATGATCCTTCGTTTACCATTGAGATCACCTCTTAAAGTAATCAAAGTCGTTCTCCGTTCGTCCCAGTTTCCAACTATGTAAACACGTCTTACCTTAATTCAAAGAATATCTCGCGCGAAAACGATCGCTCTTTTTGGTGTCGAGTTACCGTTCTTTTTTTCTTTTTCTTCTGTTTTTCTTTTCCTCCATCCCTCCCCCTTTTTTTCCCCTTCCCCAAATCGAGGATCTTGCTGGTCGCTTATCGAAGAGCGACGCCATGTTTTTTCTTTTTTTTTTTTGTTGTTGTTTTTTTTTCTTTTTTCCTCTAATAAACAAGAACATTTTGAAAAGATTCTATGATATTTTCGAGAAAATTATTACTCATGGAAATAAATAATTCACGAATTTACTATCTCTAACGGAAAAAATTACACACGAAGAAAGTATACGGAATAAATTACTTTTCAGATCGTTGCATAACTGTTTTATATGGTGCTCCATCTTGCGGATCACAAACACTTTCTTTATCGTTCTCATTTTCTCACTTATTATTGTAATGATGTTTGTGTATCAATAATAATGCAACAGTAATTTGAATAATTATAATGGACATACATGTAATACGTTACCATCGAAGTTGATCTTCGTAGTATATTTTCACGCGCATGATTTCGGAATGAAGATCGTCGCGAATTTCTACATCTTACGACAAATAACTCGAACTTGATATATTTGAAGATAATAATCCTTGAACGTACGTAACGACGTTCAATGAAAGCTGATTTATTTGCGAGGTTATGTGGCAACCACGCGTGTAATTCGATTTGACAACCCTGCGAAGAAGGTTGCAAGCGTGATAAAAAACAAATACATTTTGTATGATATATACACACATTAAAATATACATATCTATATATATATATACAAAAAATATTATTTTTCTTTTTATTTATCATGAAAATATAGTACGAGTCGGTAATGACTGATTCCTACTTTACCTGCTTTCCATATGCCACAATGTCGATAATAGCAATGGTGGTGGTAATAGTAGATTTCTGTTTTGTAAATCGATAAGTCGATAACATTAGATTCCTGTTTTATAATCTTTATTATAAAATTATTTTTATCTAAACATATTTATTTGATATTTTTTTATTGGAGCCTTTTCTTCCGTGTAGCTATGCCTCAAACTTTTATTATAATTCTCAATATTAATATGATTGATGTTTAAATTTGTAAAATTGGAATTTGTAATTATGAATATACGCGTCGCCAACAGAGAGCGTACTGATGCGACTGATCAAAAAAAGTCCAAACGGTCGATGGAAGCATCAACGATAAAAGATATACAAACGCAAAGTGACCAATCACGCAACGGTGAAGCGACCAATGGGAGCGCATCAAACAAAAGACAAAAGAGCAGTTTGTGCAATGGTCAAAATTCGCGAAAAAGAAAAAACTTCCTTTCTTTTGATCTGTGCGCGATGAAAAAATGTGATTATCAAGAATTCGTACTTCGTTGTAAAATTTAAAAGATCAAGAAAAATAATCTAGCAATGAAGCAGGTTGACTATTCCACTCTACATTTTTCGACTGCAAGGTATAACCCGTAAAGGTAAAAAGTTTCATAAGGATAAAATTCTTATGATTTACGTCTGACGTCTTAGCTCAATGGATGCATGAAGTTCTTACTTTTAATAATCATTAGATTCGTTAATAGAGGAATTTATAACAATCAGTTTGATTAATTTTAATCTGAAAATACTCAGCATTATGCTAAATACTAAATAGTAGATTATTTATTTATTATATATAATTATTTATTTTATATATATATATATATATATATATATATATATATATAACAAATTGGTGATATATTTTTTGTAAACCCAAGATTATATTGGAAAGAGTTTGTAAGATCTTCAAATAGTCTCAAGATTTAATTTCCTATAAAATAGCATAATTATTAATGCCGGTAATGTAGTTCACGCAGTTAAGATTGACGATTATCGACGGTCGGTATAATAAAAATCTGTAGAACGTAAATGCTACGTCGGTAATAATATTCGTGTAGAAAACTACATTTTCAAGATTTTCGATTACATTCCGTACAGTTTAGCGAAATAAATTCATCGAAAAGGAAAATTGATCGCTGATAATTTTAGATGAACCAATTTCTTTGAGATTAATACATGATGCATTTTTGAAGGATTCACGAAATAGGATAAATTATCACGAAATCGAATAGAGAATGCAATTTCAACCGCGTTTATTGTATTTCCAGAATAAAGTAAAGTTCATTAAAGTATCGGGGCAAGAATAATTAATTGGAGTAAAAAATTTAAATCGTCCTTTAAAATGAACAATCAAAAGGAATCGTGTAACAATGCAACGCGTATCGTTTTTCCTCTTAAATTGAAAAACTTGGTTGTGAGTATAACTACATTTATAATTATTTTCCCATTGCTACTTAAGAGACAAATTATATATGACAGGGGATTGAAAATGATATTGGGACGGGGAAAGGGATGGATAGGTTGAATTTAGGGGCTTCTAGTGAATTATTTTAGAGATTGCAAATTTTCTTTCTTTTTTTTTTTTTTTTTTTTTTTTTTTTTTCGAAATTGCCACTTATATATTCTTTCATTTTAGCACTTATTTGAATTAATCATTAAATAATATTAATTCATATAATCTACATTATACCGTGCAACCATTACTTTGGTTCACGGCCAAGAAAGGATTAATCGCTATCGTAATATGATTCGCACCTGCTTAGCAAGCCTAAAAATCTTTAGACGAACGGTAACGATAATTATCTCCGGTAATAATTGATTTACAAGGTCGATCGTCGAAACCTTAAAAGCTCGATCACTCTTACATTTTTTTCATTATTTTTTCACTATCTTTCTTTATTCTGTTTTTCTCTCTCTTTCTCTCTCTCTCTCTCTCTCTCTCTCTCTCTCTCTCTTTATTTATCTATCTCTTTCGTATTATCATGCTTTTCCTGATATAAATTAAACGACGATAGCCAACCGCGTTTACAAAATCTTTTCTTCATCGGACGGTCGATTATGTATTGCGCAAAATTAATTTATTTAACCGATCGATCGATCATCATCTCTCTCTCTCTACCTCTCTCTCTCTCTCTCTCTCTCTCTCATGATTTTTTTTTGTTCTGTCACACGAACGTCATTCCTCTTAATGCTAAGCTGGGTGGAAACGTTTCGATATCGTTCGACGCGATTTTATTCGCGTATTTTTATTTTTTATTTATTTACTTTTTTTTTCTTTTCTTTCCTTTTCTTTTCTTTCGTTTATGTTTATACGTATATGTGTATATGCATGTGTACGTGTCAAACGTATGTATGTATATATGTATATATTTATTCACGTATGAAACTTATATATGTCGTCTCTTTGTTTTGTATAATCCGAGTAAATCGCAGCGCACAGAAAAAGAGTACGTACAAGCGATAGATAATCCGTCTCTATTTTTCTTTCTCTTTTTCTCATTTTTTTTTCTTCCTCTTCTTCTTCTTTTTCCTCTTCTTCTTCGTCGTTTCCTCGTGTCTTCATTTTTTTCCCCCTTATTAATTAGAATACGATTTATAGTAGTAGTACGGCTTAGAAACTAGAAAATAGGCAAGTATTTCCTATGTTATTACGTTACGAGAGGATAAATAAGGGACTTTAGTTGTGGCCATGAAAATCATTGGACTTAACCGCAGGTGGGTGGTTGGTTGTGTGGGTGGTGATCAGAGGGATGACGGAGCTTCGGTTTAAATGGCAAAGGAAAAGAGAACAAAAATTTTAAGTAATAATAATAATAATAATAATAATGATAATAATAATAATAATAATAATAATAATTATAATAATAATAATAATAATAATAATAATAATAGTAATAAATAGAAGAAAAAAAGGAATAATAAAAATTAATCATTTTCGTTGCCGTAACGATCGACGTGAAAGATAAATCGCAGGAGAGGTAGAGTGGGTGTAGGTTAGAAAACAAAACAAAACAAAACGAAACGAAACAAAACAAAAGAGAAAAAAAATATGCATCTAATATGGGAATATTAATTAAATTGTTAAGAGACCATTTAAACTACCTATTATAAGATGGACAAACTCAGGCACGATTTTACGTTGATTCCTTTCTCTTACTTCTTCTCTTTAGAACGACAATGGCAGAATAATTTAATTATTAATGACATAAATCGTATAATTTCTATTTCCCGAATATAAGGCAATTATAATGTTTCATTCATTTTTTATGAAGCGAATCTGTAGCGCACCTATTATTAGTATAGTCAATGAACTTATCGACTGAGGGTAATATTTGTTTCTCTTTCTATCTCTCTTTTTCGCGTTCACTCTGTCGATAAATATTAAATATATACATGTATATATATATATATATATGATTGTGTATGAGAATTGATATATTATATTATATTATATTATATTATATTATATTATATTATATTATATTATATTTTATTATATATATATATATATATATATACATATATATATCTAAAACGTATACATTATCACGTGTTTTTATGGATAGAAAAGACAAATTTTTTGATAATATGCGTGAACGTAATGAAATGTTCCAAAGAGACTTTTAAAGAGTTATTTCATAAAAGACGGAAATGAATGAGCGTATATCATGTATATGTGTGTGTGTATGTGTGTCTGTGTGTTTGTATATGCATTTCATATTTTCTCGAGACTAATAATTCACTGTGCTTTCCTCGATATATTTTCTTCTTTCTTTATCCTTAACGATAGAAAATAATATTACTTTAATTTTTTATCGGTGTTATATATATATATATACATGTAACACCGATAAAAAAAGATGATCATCCCGTAAAAAGACAATCATTGTAATTTTTTTTATATCTTTGTCTATTTTTCCATTGGCTCTGAAATTTTCTCCTTATTCTTCTTTCTTTTTTTAGTTTTTTGACTTTCGATAGTTTTTTGTTCCCCATCCCTCGTCCCCCGTATCCCTTAGGACTACGGAGGGCATGTGATATCATGGTTTTTATAATTATACATATACATATATATATGTATATACATATACATATATATATATATATTTATCATATATATATATATATATATATATATGTATTTTAAATCTGTGTCTTTTGTCTACACGAATATATATATATGTACATACGTATTCGTGTTTATATATATATGTATATATATATATATATATATATATATATATATATATATATATATATATATATATACAAATATATAGTCGAGTATTATGAGAAAAGGCTAAAGAGTATTACAAGAAATTGATAAAGATTCGTCCATAGAGTGCGATGATTAATGTGTCAAGGATATTGTTTGTAAAAAAGAAAAAGAAAAAAAAAAGCAAAAAGAAACAAAAGAAAAAGAAAAATGTCGCTTGATTAAAGAAAAAGTTTACATTTTCGCGAGGATAAAGAAAGAAAGATGGGACGACTTTTACAATGTTCAATTTGAAAGTCAAGATGAAAAAAATGAAAGAGTAAAACTCGTCTAATGACGAAAATAAAAATTATAAATTGAAGTTAGAATAAAAATTAAAATGGTTAAGGTGACAAAATCTTATTCTTTTTTTTTTTTTAAATTGGACGCGAAAGTTTCATTTTAGGCTACATTTCGTTTTAGACTAAACAATAACAAGAGATTTTTCTTCTCTCTTCCCACTCACTCTCTCTCTCTCTCTCTCTCTCTCTCTCTCTCTCTCTCTCTCTCTTTCTCTTTCTCTCTCTTTCTCTCTCTCGATATTCTCTTAATCCTTTTTGTGTGTGTAAGTATGTGTATGTATGTATGTGCTTATGTCCACGATACTTCTTTTTCATGTTTTATGAATTTGTTAACAACTATGTAACGTTGTTTATAATTCGCACGAACGAATGATGAACGGCTTCCATATCTCATTGACGTTATAAAATATTATAACGTTAAAATTGATGATAATGGCATTGACATAATCGGTCATATAACGTAATAATGTGACGATAATATTGAAAACAATAATAATTATGATATATAATAATATAATAATAATAATAATAATAATAATAATAATAATAATAATAATAATAATAATAATATTAATATAATAATAATCAATATATATATATATATAATCATTGAATAATAATAATAATAGTAATAATAATAGTAAAAATAATAATAATAATAATATATAGTAATAATTATAATTATTAATATAATAAAATGAGATGATAATAATAATAATAATAATAATAATAATAATAATAATAATAATAATAATAATAATAATAATAATAATAATGTCTTTGCATTGTACGATTAGGCTGGGGTAGCATTGACGGCTCGAGCGAGTTAAGAAGCCTGAAATATAATCTCGTTTTTTTCGCCGCGTCAAAAATTCATCATTTGTGAAAGAATAAAAAGCGATAAGGCGATGAAGTTATCGAGCGGAAAAAAATATAAATGAAAAAAAAAAACAAAACAAAAAAAAACAAAAAAAAAAAAACAAAAAAAAAAGAACAAAAAAAGAAAAGAAATGGGCGTAGACGAGGATAGAAACGGGGGTTGATTGGGGTACGATCTTTCTCGTTCGTCGCTCGAGCGTCAAAGCGTTAACACAGCTACGGCCAAACGTACGTAGTACATATTAATATTCGAAAATTGCGCTTGATTAAATCGACATGAGATCGTTTTGGTATGCTAATCCCGGCCATTGACTTCCGCGCTACGGAATTTCTTCTTGTCTCGTCCGTCGTCCCTTTTCTCTTTTCTCATTTTCTTCTTCTTCTTCTTCTCTCTCTCTCTCTCTCCCTTTCTTTCTTTTATTGTTTCGTTTATTTTTTTCCCCCTCCCACTTTTTTCTTTCTCTTTCTTTTTTTTTTTTCTTTTTTTTTTTCTTTATTATTATTATTATTTCTATTCTCATTTCCGCAATCTTTCCCATTCTTCCATTATGATCTTCATGCCTACCCTTTTATTTATTTTATGCCGATAAACGATTGCTCGCATTAACAATAATAACGATTATTAAATCGTTAATGATCGTACAATTAATTAATAATTAATATAAATAATCAATCGACAGGTCCTCGTGCGTTACGTTAGATTTTTATTACGAAATTCCTTTCGTTCCTTTGTCTTTCTATCGTATTATTCCCCTTTTTTGGCCATTCATTTATTTAATATATTTTACTTTTATTTCTTTTTTTTTTTTTTTCTTCTCTTTTGGCTCCTTTATTAATACCTTCGTCGTTTCGTCAATCGAATCGAATAGAAAACAAATATAAAGCGATAATAATTTTTAATATTCCTTTTTTTTATTTTGTTCTCTTTTCCTTTTCTTTATTTTTTTCTTTTTTAATTACGTCGTTCAAAAATTCACGTTCATCCTGTATGCCTGGCTATGTTCTTTCATTTATTGCTTCAACGTTAAGTCTCAAGAAATACACTTTGCATAATTTATATATATATATATATATATATATATATATATATATATATATATAATATTTTTAACTGTACGTACTCGTTGATGTTATTTCATGCGGGTTAAAAAGGTAGATTTTGAACATGATCACGTAGTAGATATTTATATATTCGCGATTCGACGTCTTCACGCGTTAAGATCAGTCGTACGCGTTTATAATAAATGGACTCGCCGTAATACGATAAGAATATCGAATGTAAGCTTAATATTCTTATTAGATTATTTTTTATTATATATATATATATTATTATATATATATATGTTTTCTTTTTATTATCATTATTATTAATATTATTATTATTAACATTACTATTATTATTATTATTATTATTATTATTATTATTGTTATTATTATTATTATTATTATTATTATTATTAATATTATTATTAGTTATTCTTTATATTATTAATATAATTATTCTTACTATTATTATTATTATTATTATTATTTATTTATTTATTTACTTTTTTTATAGTTATTATAATAACAATAATAATTATTATTATTATTATTATTATCATTATTATTGGTCTCTCACTCTCAAGTAAAATATATATTATTATGTATCATCGTTGGTATGATACCTTTTGTTCGGTGGATAAAAGAAATCGAAAAGGAACGAATAATGATTATAAACATGTTTCACACGTAGCAAGGGAAAAAACGAAAAAAAAATTATATATATATATATATATATATATATATATACATACTGATACGTATATATGATTTTTATAAATTCGGATTGACGACGTTTTTCGATCGATCATATTCCATTAACGATTATTATTATTATTATTTTTATTATTATTATTATTATTATTATTATTATTATTATTATTATTATTATCTTCATCATCATCATCATCATTATTATTATATATAATTAAGTATTATTATATATAAGATATTTAATTGATGAGCCTGTTGGCGAAGTCGATTTATCGATGACGCATCAGAGACGGTAGAGATGCGTGCGCGATCGATCGGTCGCACGCATAAAATTGACGATTTTAAACGGTGACTTTGTATTTTCCACCACCGCGTTCCATAAAGATGATCATTTTATAAAAATGTTATCTACCTCGTGAGAAAAAGGACGAAGGGTTGGGGCGGGGGTAGGGGTAGGGAAGAATAGGTTGGAGGGAGGATCGGTGGCAGAGTACGTACGTTTTATGAATTTTTATGAATTGCCCGCCGCTTTAATTTATATATAAATGGGAAGGAAGTAGAATGTATAAAAAAAAAAAAAAAAAAGAAAAGAAAAAAAAACCCACGCGATACTATCTTTACAAGAGATTGTTTTTACGCTTCTAATTTTATTAAATATAAAGGAAAGTTGTTTCTTCTTAAAAAAAAAAAAAAAAAAAAAAAGAAACAAAAATAAGGAAAAGAGTTAAAAATTTATTTTTCATTGACGGTAAAATTTTTCTTTTCAAATTTGAGAAACGTACTTCGGCAGGACGGTTTAAGATAATTTCCATGATTTTCTGTTTTCTCTTCGATTGAATTTACTATTAGTTTTGCCTTTTTCTTAAATTAAAACGTTCAAAAGACGTCTGTGTCACGCTACCTAACATACTTTTCCATCATTTATAATTAGTTTAGCAAACAGAATGGTTATTTTTGATTCGACTTTCTCAGAACAATCCGAACGAACGTAATCGTATCTAAACGCAAGAATAAGAAGGGGCTTTTTTTCTCTTTGGGAACGCTAGCGACATCTAACAGGCGAACGAACGAATCTACTGTTCGAGAGTCGTACATGTGTGTATATTATGTGTGTGTGTGTGTGTGTGTAACATGCGTGTTTTTTAAAAATTAAAATAAAATGATTTTGTGCTTTAAAAAATGTATTTAACGCAAATTACGCGAACGACTACGATTACGATTACGACGACAACGACGACGACGGCGACGACGACGACGATGACAACAACGACGACGACGACGATGACGATGACAATGATAACGAGCAATGAAAAACGTTTGCATTTTGTTTTGTTTTATTTTTTTTTCAGTTTCTTTCTTTCTTTCTTTCTTTCTTTCTTTCTTTCTTTCTTTTTCTTTCCTTTTTTTTCCTTTAAATGGGGAGAATTTGTTTAATTATCGTAATAAACTCGCTGAGATACGAGTATTAATGTATTTTATCACAACTAGGAGATGCAAGAATTTTCTTTATCCCTTTCCCTGCTTCCTTCCTTTCTTCCTTCCTTCTTTATTTCTTTATCATTTTTTATTTCGTTAAACCTTTGTCTTTATTTTTGTTAAATTGGTATCATATCGCAATATATATATATATATATATATATATATATATATATATATATATATATATATAAAATTTGGTTTGGCCTTATCTTCGACAATAACAATTTTACGAAAAGAGACGTAAATTTTTGTCGAAACCAAGACGTGTATTGTGTTGTTTATTTGTTTGTTAGTTTGTTTATTTGTTTGTTTGTCTGTCTGTTTATTTGTTTGTTATCATCTTTACAATGATTACAAGGACGAATCAACGAGCGTTGATTGATTTATACATTTAAAACATTATTAATTTAATATACTTCGATTTATTTCTTTTTTCCTCTTTTCCTCTCTTTCCCTTTTTTCATTTATTCATTTGTTTATTTATATATTTATTTATTTATTTATTTATAATTAACGTTATTATATATATATAAAATCGCGTCGACGTATTTGCGACGAGTCGATAATAATAATTTCGTAGAGATCAATCGTCGTTTTAATTCTTTATTCATTCATTCATTCATTTATTTATTTATTTATTTATTTATTTATTTATTTATTCATTTATTTATATATATATATATATATATATATATATATTTCTTTTTAACATCAATATTTTCTCCTTCGCTTCTCTCTCTCACTCTCTCTTTTTTTTTTTTTCATTTCGTTCTCTCTCTAGTTCTATCTTTCTTTACTTTTTTTTTTTTTTTTTTTTTTTTCATATTCCTCCTCTCTCTCTCTCACTTTTACTTTCATTCTTTCATTCTTTTATTCCTTCTCGTTGGTTTTTTCTCTTTTCCCTTTCTTTTTTTTTTTTTTTTGTTTTTCTTTTTTACAAAGTTAAATTGCCTAAGAAGATTGTGTGTGCGATTGAAGAGAGGAAAAATCGATCCCTTCCTCTTTCCATATCGATATTACATACATATATATTATTCAACTTTCGAAGAAGATAATAAATCAATCTCGGACAATCCCAAAGTCTCTGTCTCTTTTTTGTTTTTTTTTTTTTTTTTTGTTTTCCTCGCTTATCGAGGGCTAGAAAAAAAAAGAAAAAAAAGAAAAAAAAAAAAAAAGAAAACGAGGGTTCGAGAGAACGCTCTTTCTTCATCGAACGATAATGAACGGACAACGAATATCGGTCGAACTTGAATCGACGATTTTTATAAACGCCGAATTAACAATTGCGTACCTACGTTTCTGTGGGATAAATAATTTAACTATAAAAGAAAAGAAGCGAAAAAAAGAGAGAGAATAAATAAAATGAAAAAAGAAGAAGGAAAGAGAGAGAGAGAGAGAGGGAGAGAGAGAGAGAGAGAGAGAGAGAGAGAGACAAGAAGGTAAAAAAAGAAAATAATTTTGATCACGACGAAGCTTAAGAAACAAACGAGAGAAAAGAAAAAAAAAAGAAAGAAGAAGAAGAAGAAGAAGAAAAGAAAAATATAAATAAATAATAAGACGAAAATATATCATACGATTCTCGTCGTAAGAAAGAAAATGATGGATCCAATTGTCGGATCGATCGATTTTAATAGCGAAAAAGAGCACGTTATTTGCTCGCCCTGTTTTGTATATTTCAATTTGTAATTTTTTCTTTTTCGACAAATACCAAACGGTAACTCGTAATAATAATAATAATCATAATAATGATAATAATAATAATAATATTAATAATAATAATAATAATAATAATAATAATAATATTAATAATAATTAATTAAATCTCTCGTAGGATTGCACATTGATCGAGGCGAACAACACGCACATTTCGCATATCGCAACGAAGATGGCGTTGATCGTTCGATTTGTTTGTTATGTTTGTTTGTTATGTTTGTTTGTTTGTTTGTTTGTTTGTTTGTTTGTTTGTTTGTTTGTTTGTTTCTCTTATATCTGGCAGTATAATAATTGGTGTATATGTATAAATTTTGTATTCTTTCTCTCAACATTTCGCTCTTTTCTCTTTCTTTCTTTCTTTTTCTATCTCTCTGTCCGTCTCTTTTTCCCTTTTTTCCCACCATTTTTGTCGACCAAGAGAAAGTTCCTTTTTGTTCTCTTTCTTTTTTTTTTCTTTGTGTTTTTTTATTTTTTTGTTTCGTTTACTTCGTCGTTTTTTAATATTCACACTAAAATATCACAATCGGTTTTCTCAAACGTCATATAATCGTTATTTTCTTTTCTTTTCCCCCTCTCTCTCTCTCTCTCTCTTTCTCTATCTCTTCTTTCTTTCTTTTCCTTTTATTTATTTCGTTTTCTTTCCCTTTTTAATTGTTAATTTCGTAGGGCCGCCATGTATGATCGTATGATCCCAGCAAGAAGAACATCGTCGATCGGCTCGATTCGATCTCGATTTGAATTCTCGTCTTCTCCCTCTTTCTCTCTTTCTTTTCTGGTCTTTCACTCGCAATCCTTCGAAAATCCTTCGAGTCGTGGAATTTCCAAAAATTGCAAATACAACGAAAGACGCACGTAATTTTTCCTAATAATATACATATACATATGTACCTTTATATATATATATATATATATATATATATATATAATATATATAATATATCTGTTTTTTTTTTCTTTTCTTTACTCTCTTATTTTATACATTATATATCAAGCGGCCGCGCGCTCGCGTCTCTCCTCACACATTCTTGCTTTTATATACTTTTGTTTTATTTTACTTTTACTTTTACTTTTACTTTTATCTTTACTTTTTATTGTTTTTATATAAAACGATTAATTACTTATATTTAAATATACATATATATATATATATACATAAATATATATATATATATATATATATATTTGTTTGCAAATAAAACTGCAAATTGTATATGTCGTAAAACATTTACGATTCTTCCATTCGTGTTACTTTTTCATTAATCATTTCTCCCTTTTCGTATTCCTTCTTCTTCTTTTTTTTCTTTTTCTTTTTCTTTTTTTTTTTTTTTCCTTAATTTTTTTAATATGTCGCCGTTAAAAGTCGACGAAACGTGTCTTGTATACCATGTATATGTATAGTACGTATATATGCGTATATATTTTTGCGTACGCATTGATTCGCTAATACATTTGTTAATTCTCCTTTATATCTTATGTATCCGTGTCCGTCGTGTAAGTGTCCGCGTAAGTGTAAAATGTAAATGTGTAATTGTATAAACGTTAATACGTGTAGAGATTATGTTTCGTATAATAATTTTTCTTTTAAATCTTAGTTTAGATTTTCGTCTATCCTTTCTTTATTTTCTTTATCTTTAGCAAAAACGATAAGAGTACAGTATGTAACTCTTAGCGTTCTCTATATGCCGGAAGAAGAACGTTTGTTTAAGTGTGTACGTATGTATACGAATATATATATGTGTGTGTGTGTGTGTGTGTGTGAGTGTGTGTGTTAGTCTGTGTGTTTAACAATGAGCTAAGAAAAGATGGTTCGGACATACGGCTTTCTCATCTCTCTTTCTCTCTCTCTCTCTCTCTCTCTCTCTCTCTCTCTCTCTCTGTCTAATTTGAAAAGAGAGAGAGAGAGAGAGAGATATATATATATATATATGTATATTATGCTACTATCGATCGTCGATCGTAGAAACGATTGAAGCCAAAAAATAAATGACGTACATAGATATAACGAAAAATTAGATGGAGGAATTGAAAATATTTGTTGTCGTTTCTTTTTCTGTTTTCTTTTTTCTTCTTCTTCTTTTTTTTTCTTTTTTTTTTTTTTTTAATCTATTATTTTCGTTCCTTTCCTCTTTCTTTGTCTTTCCTCTCGATTTGTCTTATTTTATCGAATCAATAAAATTCATCGAACCGACTACACGTCGAGGTTGTAAGATAATATGAGTCTTTACATACATATACATATATACACACACACACATATATATATATATATATATATGTATGTATGTATATACATATTATATTTTTTATATTTCGCAGAGAAAAAGATAACGGAGTTAGTAATATATTACGTATATACCTCGTATGGCATAGCGCCTCAGAGACAGCGAACGCAAAGCAAATCGCTTCGACATATTGTATATATATTATTTTCATTCGAAATACATAGACATTTTCTTTACGCGCGCATACATACATATACAGGTAAGTCGTAAAACGCTATTATTACGATTTCGATCAGCGAACGTTAAGATAAACGTCGAGGTAGATTTCCGTAGGCTCGATCGACGCGACGAAATACGCCTGTCGAAATACCGATTTGCCACTGTCGTCTGTCTTCGATGTTTTCCTTCGAAGATAACACGCTTGTATTTATGTGTGTATGCATATATATATATATATATATATATATATATATATATAGACACGCATTATTCGTCAAAGAACAGAACATTATTTCGATATCTTCTTTTTTTTTTTCGTCGATTGGAGCTTATCTAACGCGATTTCAAGTAGGATCGATATTCCAAAGAGATATTATTATAAAGTGAAAACGGTGATTTTACGTCGACGACGAAGTCGTCGGTAAGGTAGAGATCTCTGTTCTGTGATATATATATATATATATATATATATATATAATACGTGCGTGTATACCTCGAGAAGTCTACAATGGAAAAGAAATTTCTTTTTATTTTTTTTTTAACGCTTGGGTATATTCGATTGGCTTAAAGATCATTCGCTTTTTACGATTGACGATCGACGATCGACGAAGATTATTCGATTTCGGCGAACGCTTGCTTGCCGAATCGAATAAATCAGTTGTTACCTATTGAACAGCGAACGCATATGATCGAGGCCGCATTAACGCGCTCTCCGTCTAGCTTAACAGAAATACACAACGAGACTTACATACATACATACATACATACATACATACATACATACATACATACATTCATGTATACATACATACATCCATATATACACACATAATGTATAATTGCGGAGAGCGCGTATCGGTCGTTTATATGCCTCTCGCGCGCGCGCGGACGCTCGCTCGCACCAATTATTCCCTATCTATTAATTAATTAATTAAGATTCCTTCGTTAAGGCGAAGGCACCCCTGTGTCTCACTCCTACATTTCTGTCTCTTATAATCTCCCTTTCCACCCCCCCCCCTCCAACTCCTCCTCCTCCTCACTTTTATAGTTCGCCATATGTGTGTTGTGCTATGTGCCCGAAACGAGGAGCTCGCGAGAACGCACGAAGATCGGCCCTTTATATAACCCCGTCCGCCATCCGTCATGGGATAGACGTTTCTCTTTTGGAAGAGATTTCTGGCCGTCGAGAAACTCTCGTCATCGAGAAAAAAAGAAATTACTTTAGGAAGAATAAGAAGAAGAGATAGAATGGAGAAAAGAGAAAGGAGAGTAATAGGAGAATTAACAAGACGAAGGAGATCAAAAAGTGGACAAGGACAAGACGATCAAAGAAGAATAAGAATAAGAATAAGAATAAGAATAAGAATAAGAATAAAAATAAGAAGATGAAGAAGAAGAAGAAGAAGAAAAAGAAAGAACGCGTCTTACGGATGGACGATCGTTCGGAAGGAATCCGTCGAGGTGGTTATACACGCTTTAGCCATCGTTTAAAAGATGGTGGACGATAAAGAGGGTATATATATATATATATATATATATATCTTTATATATATATGTATGTGTATATATATATATATATATATATATCTTCGCTAAAGAACCGCGTTCTTTAGTGATCGTGCCGATATAACGAGGATCTCGTTTCTCTTCGACGCTCGTTTCTCTCGATTCGATTATCATCGTTGGCAGTCGTTGGTAGTGTCGATGGCGATGTCGTTGATGATAATACCGATGACAGTAATGATGGCGGCGGAGTTACTTGTTCTGGTCGACGATGATACGACGAGGACAATCGACGTCTTGCTGGCACTGGCATCGTATTAATAATATTCTGGGGTCGGCTCGGCGATGATCTCCGCCCGCGGACGTTAGAACGGGGCGGCTTTTTGGCCTAGTCGCCGAAACGACTACATGCCTTCTTCCATTTGCATTGGGTGCACCAAAGATCACGGTGCTCCATTCCGTATACCTTGCGACATTTTTTTGTTTCACCGCGAATCCTACGCGGCGAGGATGGTATCTTTCCCGTGGACACCGTCAAAAGACCCATACTCTGTTGATGATAGGCTTGGAACGGACGTGGTGACAACTTTATGTGCTTGATCGGCGTTCCCTGTCGAATTAAACGTAGAAACATACGTGATCGCACGAGTTCCGTGTAACGAAAGTGAAATGTCGGTTATATTATATATATATGCATATATATATATATATATATATATATATATATAAATATATATATATATATGCATGACGAAGTGGTTAAGGAGAAAACGTATCTAACCGTGGTTAGTAGGCATTGCGGCCGAACGAATACATGGAGACGTTGTTGTTCCTACTTACAGGCGACTGTAGGATCGTGAATGCATTGTTTCGTTCCTTCACGCACGGCATCGCCGTTGCACTGTTGCTTTCCGTATTGCCCGTATTAACCGGCACTGCCTCTAAGCGAAGCTGTTTCTGATATTCCGGATCTTCGTGAGGTGGCCTGGCCATGTCTCGGTGGGACATTGTAGGCGGCGAACTCATATGATCCACTGCAACTTCCTGATAATAAAATTCCTCCTCGTGATCCGATATATCGTCATCGTCCTCGTTCTCATAGACTTTCGATTTCTTTGGACTGAAAAAAAAAATCAATATCCTTCGTTAAGCGACGTCGATAAAGATTATATTAAATCGGCCGTAGTGAACGCATAAACATACATACATACATATATACGCATTTTTTTTTTTTTTTTATTTTATTTTATTCAATAACAGATTATTTCTAGTAAACACTTGGACTTTGTTAGACGACTTCTTTTTTTTGTTTTATTTCTTTCTTTTTTTTCTTTAATTCTTACATTTACATTATCTTACGACATCGTTTTATTTACTCTTCCACGGTAGCAAATTATTTACACGCGTTATTATATTTGTATAATCGGTCGGTCGTTGAATTTAATGAACGAAAGATAGGAAGTAGTATCGGTTGGCGAGCACGAAGAATATCTCGTATTTACGAGAGAAACATTTTCAAGTGCGGCCACGAGGAAGAAATCTGACGCAAGCAAGACGCCGGC
This sequence comes from Vespa velutina, assembly GCF_912470025.1. NCBI lineage: Eukaryota > Metazoa > Arthropoda > Insecta > Hymenoptera > Vespidae > Vespa > Vespa velutina. The sequence continues at coordinate 3,121,860 of NC_062188.1, forward strand.
TTGTAATTCCTTCTTGCTTCCACATAGAAGAGACACGCAAAAATATGTAAATACGTAGGTACGAAACGGTATATACATACATAAATACTTATGTACGTGGTACGTATGTATTTAGGTATAAACGCGAGACGCGAGGCGCGTAACTACATGGCGATAATTTCGTTCATCTTATCTTATCGCGACAGTTCAATGTCAGCTCCTGAAGAGTATTCCGCGTCCTTGGTCTTACGGGTTAATTATTTTCGATTGGGTAACCATGTACCGACGACGTTCTCTACGACTGACAATTTGTAGGAAAGCTTTTAACCGGCAAAATAGATAAAGCGGAAAATGAAAATTAACTTACCCAAGATGAGTCTGACGCACGTGTTCCTCGATCAGAGGTACTGTAGCCTTGATTTCGAGACAACCCTTCCATGTACATTTGAAGACTACTGCGGCGTTCGCCTAATGAAGAATCGAAAAAAAGAAAAAAAAAAGAAAAGAAAGATTATTTCTAAATCATTTCAATTTTATCATTTTAAATTTAAATCATATAAAATTGTGAAAGAGATTCTTATAAAAAGAAAGGAAAAGAATTAAAAAAAGAAAAAAAAAAAAAAAAAAGAAAAAAAAAAAGACGAAGATACGATAATTGCAGCGAGAAAAGATGCGGCTTTATTGTTCGTGTTGCAAATTGGTAATTGTGTGAATTTGGTTGATCGCGTTGGTTCGAAAGAAGTAAGAAAAAGAAGAAAAAAAAAAAAAAAAGAAAAGAAAGAAAAAAGTAAAAATAAAAAAGGAGAAAAAGAAATCGATCAGAGACGACGGCTCGAGTATAATCGCAAGAGAGCGAGAGCGTTTAGCTGTTCCTTTGTTTACATCAGACCGACGATGGTGGTGGTGGTGGTGGTGGCGGCGTCAGCCGAGAGAGAGAGAGAGAGAAAGAGAGAGAGAGAGAGAGAGAGAGAGAGAACGCAACGAGAAAGGAGGCAACACGGTGCGGAGGCGCCGGTCACGACGACTGTCACGTGCTATTGATCCAGGAACGATGCACACAACCCCCATTTACGAAGGACGGTCTGACTGAGTGACTAGTCGTAGAACGAACGAACGAACGAACGAAGGAAAGAAACGATCGTGCGTGTTACACCTACGTGAAAAAAAAAAAAAGAAAAAGAAAAAAAAAAGAAAAAAAAAGAAAAAAGAAAAAACGTCTCGAAAGACCTTAGGCTAAGCTAGGCTAGGCCAGACTAAGCAGACCTGGAACAAACAGCGAACTTTGCTGGTGTCATCGGCCGTAGTGGAATTTAGGGATTAAAAATTCAAAAGGGAGAACTCGAATCGTGCGCGAGCTGAACGACGACTTACAACGTTTAGCGTGAGATAGTCAGACGACGGATCGTTATCGTTTAACTCATAATACCTTCGAAGTCCTTATCGTCTTTATCGTCGTCGAGAATTAACGATAGATCGATCGATGGATCATCGATCGATCATCAACCAACGGATAATAACTTCGGCAAATGTATTAATCGTTATAAATTCTATCCAACGAAGTATCATATATACATGTATACATATATGTGTGTATGTGTGTCTATGTACATATATATATACATATATATATACATATATACATAAATAGATAATAATCTCACAATAAAAATGCTCTTTTTTTTGTTTTGTTATCATATATATATATATATATATATATATATATATATATATATATATATATATAAAGAAAAAGCGAACGACAAAATCTTATATACATACGAATCATCTTTCTTTGTTCAATACCTTTTGACCTCTAATCCGCACGAACGAAACGAATGGAGTAACAGGTGACTCCAATGCTCCCGCGATTATAGCGAGCCTGTAAAGTTGAACGACTTTCAAATCGAATCGTTCCGTGATCAGGAAACGAGAAAGAGAGAGAAAGAGGGAGAGAGAGAGAGAGAGAGAGAAAGAGAGAGAGAGAGAGAGAGAGAGAGAGAGAGAGAGAGAAAGAGGATAAAGGATGCCTCGTGACATCATCATCCCTCGTAAACGATACGCGCTGATCACGTCGTATAAAGCGGGATAGCGATCGCAACGGTCACAGACCTACGTTGCCCGGTAGACATTGCCCTCCATTTGCTTTGCCTTGCCTTGCCTTGCCTTGCCTTGCCTTGCCTTACCTTGCTTCGCGTTTGCCTTGCTCGACCGTTCATTCGCTGCAACTTGAAAGTCTACGTGCTCTCTCTCTGTCTGTCTCTCTCTTTCTCTCTCTCTATCTCTTTCTTTCTTTCTTCTTCTACCACTACATCGTTCTCCTTACTCCTTTCTCTCTCTCTCTCTCTCTCTCTCTCTCTCTCTCTCACTCTTTCTCTTCTTCTCTTTTGTTACGTTGCACGACGACGAGGACGACGACGAGGACAATCTCAGCACACAGTGGTTTTGTTACGATTCGATCTATCCGCCACGTCTTCAACGTTCGGCCTTTTCGACCGAGATATTCGTACGAGGGGAACGAGACGCAATTTCTTGCTTGCTTCGCAATAACGGTATCCCAGTTTCGATATATATATATATATATATATATATATATATATGTGTATGTATGTATGTATATATATATATGTATGTATGTATGTATGTATATATATATATATGTACGTATGTATGTATATATATCTTGTATACGCGATATATTGTGGAAGGTCGAGAAAATTCTCAACGAGGGAGGACGTATATTATATGTCAACTTTTTTCGCATCCAAAAATTTTACTAGAAAGAACAAGAGAGGGAGAAGGAGAGAGAAAGGGGGGAGGGGAGGGGGAAGAAGGATAGAAAGATGACGTTCCAAGAGTTATCTCTAGTCATAATAATAAATTATTTACTCGCAATTTCGTTAATGCAAGCTGTTGCATCCGAGTTCAAACATCGATATAACATCAGGTCTTTCTATCTCCTCTAACCCTTCTCTCTCGCGCATGTGTATATATATATATATATATATATTTTACCGGCAAAAAAAATATATATATATATATAAGAAACTTGTATCATTTGTAACGTTTCGAAAAGACAATTTTCTCGAGATATATATATGTGTTATCAAAGAAATACGCGAGAAATGTGGTCGGATAGGACGAGGAGGAGTAGGAGGATGGGGGAGGAGGTAAAGGAGGTGGAAGAGAAAGAAAAAGAAGAAAAAGAGGAAAGGAGAAATATAAAACAAAAAGTTGGTTCACCCCAAAGACGGAGTAGTGTACAATGTTGATCATCGTGGTTTGTAAGCTATAACAGGGTTGCCGAGTATCTTTCATGGATGCATCGTGTACGGGGTATACAATGTTGCCGATAGTGGACTCGAGAAAGAGAGAGAGAGAGAGAGAGAGAGAGAAAGAAAGATAGTCTACGGGGTGCACGCGCACGGTCTGATCGGAGAGCACCGGCCATACCGAGCTCGTCCAAGCGAGTCTCCCTCTCTTCCCACGTCTCTTTTTTTTTCCTCTACGCAACACGCAGCACCGCACGACATCTTCGCGACGAGTTCTACCAGAGAGGACGTAGTAGGAAAGGGACTCCGATAGGCAATGAGCCACAACAGTAATAGCAACAGCAATAGTAGCAATAGTAACAACAATAACAACCACCATCACTACAATCAACGGCAGCAAACACCAAACTATCATCATCATCATCATCATCATCATCATCATCATCATCACTACTTCCACCTCCATCTCTACCTTTATTTCCACCTCTATCAACCTCCTTCTTCGCGTTTCCAAAGTAGTAAAGTCGAACGACGTATAATTAGAATGAGCACGCGGATACCCCGCATGTTCGCGTCAAAGCAACATAACCTACAAATTAGAATTCCAGTCAAGGTCTCTCTGTTGAAGGTGCCTGTTATTTTCCTAACTCCGAGATAATTTACCTATGGGGAAATTTATATATATATATATATATATATATATATATATATATATATATATATATATATGTTGACGCATGTTTCTTAAAATAAAAAGTATAAAAGGGAAAAAAAGAATAAAAATATATATCGAAATAAGGAAGGAAGATGAAAAAATAAAACGCGGAACTACGTAGTGGATCTTAATCAAAAAGTAATAATGAAATATGATGAGCTAAAGTATCAGCTAGTACCACTAGTAGTAGTTCTTCGTTACGTCAGGCTTAAACTTCACGAGCGACGTTTTAAAAGCGTGCGAGAAATTCCAGCTACGTGAAAGCACGCACGAAAGTTATAGGAAAGTGCTTCCCACACTCTCTGTGGCACGGGCGAATGGAACGAAAGTAAACGATCATACATGTATGAGAAACCTATGCGAGTGAACCTAACCAAGCGTATATCATATACATATATATATATATATATATATATATATAAATATATGTTTACTTATGTACATATGTAAATACATTGAAAAGAGGAGTCGATAAATCGATCCCACTACTTTCATGAGTATAGTACATATACACAGACACATACACATAAATATATATATATATATGTATATATTATATGCACATATGTATTCTGTATAAATCTATGTGGTAAAACTATAAAGAGAATTTTACGATTGTAAAATCCTAGAAGAAGTCGAAGCATTTCCGTAAGCGTGAAAGTCCGAAACGCATCGGTGCGCGACGCGAAGGGTCGTAAAAATCGATCCCTAAAGTGGGTACCTACAGAAACAGTCTAGTGCTACTCATTTCCACGCTTTCTCTGTGCACCCAACGAACGAACGAACGAACGAACGAACGAAAGGAAGAAAGGAAGGAAGGAAGGAAAGAAGGAACGAAGGAAGGAAGGAAGGAAGGAAGGAAGGAAAGGAAGAATGACTATGACGATGACGACGACGACTACGACAACAACGACAACGACAGCGACGAGAACAGAGCAAGAGGAATCGTTGGGAAAAGGGCAAAGGGAAGAAGGAAGAGGGAAGAGGTGGGGAGGAGGATAGAGGTAGGGGAGAGAGGGAGGGAAGAGAAGAGAAGCGCCTCGTGGGACACGAGTGCACTGGCCGGCGATACGCACGCGGAGTCCTCGGCGCCCCTCTCGATGCAAGTGAGCGTGTGCGCGCGCGAGCGAGCGAGCGAATTAGAGAAAGAGAGAAAGAGAGAAAGGGAGAGACTCTTTCTTCTCGCTCGCACACGCTAGTTCACCAAGTCACGAGCGTCGATTTTCTCAGCGAAATCCTACTATCTACTACTATCGCGCGAGCGATTACGCTTTACTATTACTAGACTTATTATACTCGTCCTTTTCCCCCACCTTCCCATTCTTCCCACACCTCGGGAAGAGATTCTGAGGCAAGTTGTTGTTTTATATTATTGTTTGTTGTTGTTATCGTTGTTTGTTGTTGTTATGTTGTTGTTGTTGTTGTTGTTGTTATTGTTCTGTGTTGTGTTCGTTGGCGAGCGCCATGGCACAGACTCCACCAAGGCTAATTTTGGAACACGACTTCCTCCCTCTCATCCTCCCTCTTTCCCCCACTCATCCACTCTCTCTCTCTCTCTCTCTCTCTCTCTCTCCCACTCTCTCTTGCTCTCACTCTCGCTCTGTCCTTTCACAGAATGGAAAGAAAGGGAGTACTTTATGCATTCGATGCCCGTGAAAAGCAACTCTGTACGATACACTAAAAGAATGAGAGAGAATGAGTGAGTGAGAGAGAGAGAGAGAGAGAGAGAGAGAGAGAGAGAGATAAAGAGGCAGAGATAAAGGGAGGGAGGTAGGAAAATCGCGAGGAAGGCTGCTGAGAGCGTAGAAGAGAAAGAGAGAAAGAGAGAGAGAAAAGAAATAAAGAAATAAAGAAATAAAAGAAAGAAAGAAAGAAAGAAATAAAGAGAACTCCGTGCTACTCTTCTCTGGCGGGGATAGGTGAGGAGAGCCAGGGGGTAACGGCCGAGAAACCAAAACAAACCGGGGCTCCCGTGTGTCGGCGCGTACGAGCCGCGTCGATCCGTGCCGCGCGCGTGGTGAGGGTCGGCCGTTGACCCTTCCTTAATACTACCACCACGCGTTAGGCACACGGACGTTACGATCTACGGGGTGGCGCGAGAAAAATCTATGGAGATCTAAGTGTAAGTTATTCGTGTTCTCTCGTCGGTCAAAATCGTTTCTTTCTTTCTTTCTTTCTTTCTTTCTTTTATTTATTTCATTTTTATCTTTTTTTCTTTCTCTCTTTATTTGTTTATTTCGTTATTTATTTTCTCGCTAGAAGAAGGACGGTGATATCTCCCCTGCTTCTCCCCCTCCCTACTCTTACTACTCCCCTTCTCTGTCACTCTCTCTCTCTCTCTCTCTTACTCGTCAATCTTTTTATACCTCGACGAACATTCGTGTCGTTAAATCGCGTCAAAACAGCACGAACGAAGCTCGTGTTTTGAAGCTCGTCGTGAGGTTATGATATGAGGCGTGGATATGATAGATAGATAGATAGATAAATATGATTGGGAGAAATTAAAAAAAAAAAGAGTTTCGGCGGGGATTATTTATTATTCTTATTATAATCGAACGACGAGAAAGTTAGAGATTATACCAAAAAACGACGCCAGGCGGCGCACGGTAAAGGGGGGAGAAACGAAAAGAGACAGACAACTACGACGAAGATGATGACGAGAACATCACAACGATGCCGACGACGACGCCGACGACGACGACGACGACAACAACGGAGATTCCGAGTCTGCTGCTGTTTCGCGCCAACAAGCGCGGAGAGCGCCGATTCCAACTGCGTAGTTGCGCGCTCGCGCGCAACAGACCGCCCTCCCTCTCTCCCTCTCGCCAGCTCGCCCGCGTGTATAGGGTGGAGAGAGTGAGAGAGAGAGAGAGAGAGAGAGAGAGAGAGAAAGAGACCGGAAGACAGAGAGAGAGAAAGAGTCGGCAACACACGCCGACGAGGAGGATGACGATGACGACGACACCAACGATTCTACTCGGTCGTTCTTTCCCTCCGTGTCCGCACTCTCTTCTTTCACGGAATAACGGTGCGTTGAGAGACGACGCCATGCCCACAGACGTTGGGTTCTTACTTTGCTCGAAGTAAGACTCCGCGTTTCAACTTCCTTCGCACTGTAGTAGTAATCCTTCATCATATCCCTCCTTATCTTCTTCATCCTCCTCCATCACATCTACACAACTACTATTTGTTCTCCTACTCCTTCTACTACTGTTTCTTCGTCTCGACAAAAGGATAAAGTAAGTCGTACTTTGTGCGTGCGTGCGTGCGTGCGTGCTTGTATGTGAGTTCTCAAAGAGATGTACTTACATTGCCTGAACCATCTCCTCCTGATGGTGTACCATTTAAGTATAGTATTCCTTATTCGTCTTACTAACTTTTTTAGGTATTTGTCTAATACATAACCACGTTCTTTTACTCTTTTGGCTTGGGTCGAGTCCGGGCTCGATTGGGTCATGTTGTATTGGATTGAATTGGGTTGGGTTGGCTTGGGTTGGACTGAATTGGATTGGATTGAGTTGAGTTGAGTTGAGTTGAGTTGAGTTGAGTTGAATTGGAAAAGCTAGTTGTACGAGAGGTAGGTCTTGGACTTTGGAAAGTATATTTGGTTTATTGTTGAAATGCCACCTTGACGAAATTGTGAACGCGTTAATAGGCTAGAATTCCAGACTAGGGAAGCCAAACTCTGACGATAGAAGAAAAATCAATTAGGATTCGTCGTCTCGGTTTTCGATGACGTATCTGCGTAATACATATACATAGATACACGTATACGTATATGACATGTGTATTATCTATGACGATAAAGTGTTAGATAGAGAAAAAGAGAGAGAGAGAGAGAAAGAAAGAAAGAGAGAGATAGAGAGAGAGAGAGTAGATAAACGTAGAGATGCAATTAGGTGAAAGAATTTGTCTCTTGATAAAAAGTTTATCGCACAGTTGGTGGGTGTCGATGACGAGAGCTAGCTAGTTGAAGAAAATGGGGTATATGGTTAACTTTGACGACTCTTGATAAAGGTTGAAAACACGATTACATTTATTTCTTTCTTTTTATTATTTTCATTTTCTTTAAATATATATACATATATATATATATATATATATATATATATCATAGAAATACCTATTATCTATATAGGTAAATTGTTGAGCGTCGAGAGAAAAAACAAAAAGAAATGTCAAGTATGAGTCCCTTGTGACCGTAGTCGCAACATGCGCGATTCTCTTCCAGGCGCGATGTAAACAAACGAGAAGACTCTTCGTGACGAAGCTGCACATGCATGCATGCATGCAGGCGCCCATGCAAGCGAGCGCGCGCGCGCTTTCTCTCTCTCTCTCTCTCTCTCTCTCTCTCTCTCTCTCTTTCTCCTTTCAACTCACTACCGGACTTTCTGATTTTTCGTTGACCCTTTCATTCCTTCATAATTTTGTTTTTCTTCTTTTCTCTTCTTCTTCTTCTTCTTCTTTTTTGTCTTTATTTCTTCTTTTTTTCTCTTTCCTTTTTTATTCTTTCTTATTCTTACGGTAAACACGTTCGGCCTATCCAATCGTAGGAGGATCCTACGCGTCCTAACGGGAATGAAAAAACCCGTGCGAATTCGAACTCTGAGGGATTGTGGAAGTTGAGGAAAAGTCGCGTTTGTTGTACGTGCGTAAACGCACGTACATACACACACACACACACACACACACATACATACGTACATACATACATACATACTTATGTGCACGCACGTATATATACACTGTTATACTCTTGGAATACCGTTATTCCAAAACATGATCGCTTCCACGTCCTTGCGCAATCAACAACGATTATCGCGTTCCTCTTGTGTTGTGTGATAAACATGCGAATAAGAAAGAAATGTAAGAGGAATTAAAGAAAGAAAGAAAGAAAAAAAAAAAACAAAAAGAAAAAAGAAATGAAAGAAAGGGAGAGAAGTGAGAATAGAAAAGTGGGGAAAAGAGAAAGAGAAAAAAATAGGAGAAAATAATGAAAGTTACGAACACACACACACACACACACACACATATATATATATATATATATATTTAAAAAAAAAAAAAATAAAAGAAAGAAAGAGAGAAATCATATGTCATCCCTTGGCGAATATTATTATTTTCACGAGATAATATATACATATATACAGACACCTAAATCGTGGAAAAATAATGACTCAGGCAAGAGAAATAAATGATCGTACGGGTGGGACAATGGGGAGGCGGGGAGGAGGGGGAGGAGGAGGAGGAGGAAAAAAGAAAAAGAAAAGAAAGAAGAATCGGTGGAAGGTGGAAGGGGGGGTGGGAGGGAAGGCGGCGGACGGGGAAAGGAACGAAAAGATTTCGAGGAAGTTTCATTTGCCCCGTCCGAAAGGTGCATATCCTCTGCGCGTGGGAGAAGGACGCGCGCGGGAAGGCACGATTCGGCGCAATTTCTCGAGCGAGAGCACGACGAGGTCGACGACACCGGTGAGAGAGAAAGAAGAGTCGTTTGTACTGGGTGGTGCGCGACTGGAAGGGAGAAACGAGAGTGAGCGAACGAACGAACGAACGAACGAACGAGTAAAAGAGAAAAAAAAAGAAAGATAGAAGGAGAGAGAGAGAGAGAGAGAGAGAGAGAGAGAGAGATAATCTATTTCGTGCCGCGAGATGGCGCTCGTCGCCGATTGCGTTCTAGATTGTGAGAAAGAACGAAATATTTTTTCTCAATTGTAAATATAACGAATAGTAAATAATCATTAATCGTAATATTTATTAATGAATACGTTTACCCTTTATTATTGGTAATACATCGTACGAACTTGTTTGAGACTGCGTCCAATTGATCTATTTCGATTTCGATTTCACCGAATCGTGAGATACGAAAACGTACACGGCCGCCATTACGGTGAGCGG
>NC_062188.1:3134217-3139217 GCF_912470025.1 Vespa velutina
TTACGTCTTCTTCTTCTTCTTCTTCTTCTTCTTCTTCTTCTTCTTCTTCTGGTACGCGATGCATGCACGAATAACAGAACTTTATCCGCCACTGGTTTGTTGCAACCTTGCCAACAGGAGAATGTGAAAGCTTGCTCGTCCGTGCATGAAAATCATCGAAGAGACGTGTGACGCGGCGGGGTGATGGTTTGGTAGGGGATGTGTGTGTGTGTGTGTGTGTGTGTGTGGGAGGGGGGTGAAGGGGGAGGGAGAGGTAGAGGGAAAGGGAGGAAAAAGTAAGTGAACGGCAGGGTGTAGTGGAAAACTGGGAAGATTTTAGATTGGAATTAATAATCCCCGAAGAAAATTTTGTCCTTTTGATTTTGGTTCTTTTTCTTTTATTTTCTTTTTTTTTTCCCCCTCCCTCTATCAACAGTCGACACAAAATTATTTCGAACTTCTCGTACTCGTTGTTTTTTAATCGGTACGAGGACAAACAGCCGGTTAGCTATCCAACCAACCAGTCAGCCAGCCAACCAACCAACCAACCAACCAACCAGCCAACCAACCATCCAGGCAACCCAGTCAGGCATTTGTACTCTTCTACTTCGCGAAATACTTTCTCAAAGCGTTCCGCCTTTTACGACCACCTGGATAATGTTTGTAGCCTAGCTATGATCGTCCCTGGGTACCGGCTATGTTGGAGAGTAAAAGGTTCTCTCTCTCTCTCTCCCTCTCTCTCTCTCTCTCTCTCTCTCTCTCTATCTTTTTCTTTCTCTCACTCTCTCAATCTTTCTGCGTACAATGCTAGTACCATAGGAGTTTCAGTGGATCGGTATTCCTAAGATTTATGCCTTCACCGTTAAGTTCTTATAGCGTATTTCTACTTCTATATCTCTCTCTCTCTCTCTCTCTCTCTATCTCTCTCTCTCTCTTTCTCTCTATCTCATTCTTTCCCCTTTTTTCTCTTTCTTTTCTTTCTTTTCCTTCCTTCTTCCACGAATAAACGCCCGGTGTGTATTATCGCGTACGCAATATGCGAGATATCCGTTTAGGAGGAAGAACCGTGCGAGAAGATAAAACGAGAAGAGAGTAACGGTGAATCGATCGGTTTTCTTCTCCTCTCCGTGTCTTTTCCTCCATCCGGGATAATAATCTATCTCCATGGGTCTATCGAGTGAATACCGTTCAAAGGAATATATTATTGTATGTATACGATACATAAGTCTATACATACATACATATATATATATATATATATGTATATGTATGTACGTGTTAAGGATAGCCCATGTAAAGTGTTACAAACTATTTTCCATTGCGATTATTGCAGATATAGGATTTGATTTTTTTCTCTTTTTTTTTTTTATTTTTCCTTTTCTCTCTTTTTTCTTTTTCCTTCTTTTTTCTTCCTTTTTCGTTTTTTCCTTTTTTTTTTCTTTTTTCTTTCCTTTCTTTTTTTTTTTGAATCAAATGCCACCCATAGAGAACAAATTTCATAGTTCTCATGTTATTTGATTAAAGAAGAAAAAATGGCAAAAAATTATAATCGACTTAGCAGAGTCACAAAATTAGTTATCCCGTTATGGCGTCATTTTTTTGGCCGTACTAAGATAATGATCCATCTTTGTAGGATCTATCGAATGAATACCGTTCAAAGGAATATGTTATTGTATGCATATACAATAAAATATATATATATATATATATATATATATATATCTGTACATATGTATCTATGTATATATATAGGTATGTGCCAAGGGATTGAATCGAGTACATTGTGTTTCAAACTGTTTGCATTGCAACTATCGCGGATATCGATTTGAATGTTTTTCTTTTTCGTTTCTTCTTTTTCTTTTCTTTTCTTTTTTTTTCCTTTTTTTTTCTTTTTTTTCTTTTTTTTTTTTTTTGTTTTCTTTTTTGTCGAAATTAAATGCCTTCAAGAGAACAAATTTGATTGCTTATATGTTGTGTTTAATTAAAAAAAAAAAAAAAAAAAAAAGAAAAAAAAAAGAAAAAAAAAAAGAAAAGAAAAGACGAAGAAGAAAAGGAAAAAGAAAGAAATGAAATTACAATCGAATTAGCAGTCGAAAATTAGTTTTTCCCATTGCAGAGAGAATTTTGTTTCTATCCAAGATAACGATATCTATCTTCATGGATCTATCGAAGAAATTACCGTATAAATGAAATATCCTATTGCATGTCTACATATACGATAAAAATACATACGTCTATATTTTATATTAGTATATACATTTTAAGGGTGAATTGAATGATGTGTTAAAAAAAGAAATTTATTTAATACGTCACAACTATTACAGACAATCGATTTAAATTTTTGTTTCGTTCCTCTTTTTCTCTTTTATTTATTTTTAAATACAAATTTGATAGCTTCCACGTTGTGTTTGATTAAACGAAAAAGAAAAAAGAAGAAAAAACAAAATAAAACAAAAAAGAAAAAAAAGGAAAAAAAAAGATAAATAGAAAAAAAAAAGAAATACAGGAAAAAGAAGAAAGATTGCAATACACATTACCAATCGAAAATCAATTGTCCCGTTATTACGGAAAGGTCCCGAGAGGGGGGGAAAAAAAAAAGAGATAGATGATTATCTTAATTAAATTCCTAATCGTAAAATTGAAGAATTCGTTTCGTTTATTCACGAGCGAAATAGGCTTCAATGATCGAATACCAATTGATCGATACATCATAGACACTTTTTTTTCTTTTTTTTTCTTTTTTTTTTTTGTTTTGTTTGACCTATAAATCGAACGAATCATTTTTGTTCAGGAAGAACGATTGACTTTCACTATAATTCTCGTTGTTATAACGAATAATATCAGGCATCGATCGAACACTATATGCGTGTTTCAACGATTCTGGGATATGCGAAACAGCGAAAGAATAAAAAAAAAAAAAAAAAAAAAAAAAAATAAAACAAAACGAAATGGAAAGAAAAAAAAACGAAAAGAAAATTAAAACAAATAAAACAAATAAATAAAAAAAACGAAAAGAAAAAAAAAGAAAAGAAATAAGTGAAAAGGAAAGAAAGCAAAAGGAAAAAAATTGCAAGAAAGAAAAATTGATCGATCGATCGATCGATCGATCGATCGATTTCATGGCCTTGTCTTTGTTGACACATTTACTAGAACACGATTGAGAAAAAGAAAGAAAGAAAGAAAAAGGAGAAAGAGATAGATAGATAGATAGATGGATAGATAAATAGATAGAAAAAGTGATATACACATATTACGATATCTACGCGCGCGCGGGAGTATATGTGTGTGTGTATGTGTGTTTCTTAACTGTATATATATGCTAAGTTTTAAAGAGTGATCGGGGACTAGCTGGATCGTGCGAGTTGTTACCGTTCACCGATTTACAATCTCGAAACGAAGGAACGGACGATCGGTGAACAGGATAAAGAGGGCTCTCAAGGACGTTCTTGGTTGTGCAAGGAACACTTATATTGTAACTCGTACTAGTATAGTAATAGAACTGCATAGTAGAATTCGATCTCTTGCGAGAGAAGAAGAAGAAGAAGAAGAAGAAGAAGGAGGAGGAAAAGTATTATTTCATTTGTATTTCTTTATTTTGTTATTTTCTTTGGTTCTTTTTTTTTTCTCTCTGTTTCCTTCCAAAAAGAGAGATAATTTTGCTTTTGCTTTCTTTTCTCGTCCCCTTTTAATTTTTTTGTTCTTTTATTCTTTCTTTCTTTCCTTCTTTCAAATTCGACGACTTCCCCCTCTTTTTCCCCTCGTCGTCTGTCTAAAAGGAAGCAAATAACGCGCTCGGAAACATTTTTTTTCTTCCTTTCTTTTTTTCTTTCTTTCTTTCTTTCTTTCTTTCTTTTTTCTTTTCTCTTTTTTTCTCAGAGAAAACAAGTTCCATTTATCGCCTCGAACGAACGACTTCACGATTAGGACAACACTTGCGAAAATAAAGCTCGCTGCTTAGCGACTTGCCATGTCGTATTTACTTAGTAGCGGGTGTCGAGTGTTTATATATATATATATATACGCATATATGTGACTTCGTGTATATGTATTCGTCTACGTACGAAGACGAAGTTATACGAGATCCTTTTCTTTGAATCGCGTTCAGTAGGCGATTAGAATACGTTCATACCATTAAACGTGACAAGAAAATCTAAACATCTCGGGGACTCTTCGACCAACTTTAATCGCGACGATCGAAAGAATCACGCACACGATTACTTATGATTATGCTAATACGATAGATCCTTATTTACATCGATAACTACGACGCTAACCATTTTATGACGACGCTCTAACTATTTTTTTCCGTCTTCGATTTTGTACGATTTAGAATCAGAAACGAAGAATCGAAATTAATTAAGGACATCAATAATAAATCTCTGATATTGTTTATTGTATATAAAGATAAAGGAAATATATGTCGCTGGATATTTTTCTTTCTTTCTTTCTTTCTTTTCTTTCTTTTTTTTTTTTTCTTTTTTTTTCTTTTCTCTTTAGAATTTAAAAATATGAATTTCAAACGATACGAAATTTTATTAGGATGATAAATAAACGACGAGTTTGGAATGAAAATATTTCGTTATAATTATCAACAGATCCGAGAAACAATGTCGTACGTAACGACAATCGTAATATAAGTTGCAATCGAGCCTATTTTTCCAATCGCAAAAATTTTCTCGGGTAAGGGGAAGAAAAAAGGGGGACAAAAAAGAAATTAAAAGAATTTTCTACGAAAATTTTTTTAAGGAATAACATAGAGCGCTAAAAAATTTCATACGATCGAGAAGAATTTTTTTCGATTACCAACAATGGACTATTTAACGATCGTACGTAGTAATTTTAACGGCCAAGGAGGAAGAAGAAAGAGGGAAAAAAAAAGAAAAAAAAAAAAAAAAAAAAAAAAAAAAAAAAAAGAAAAAAGGACAAAAAAATGAAAAAAGAGAAGAAGGAAATATTTTATTGGTCTCGAAGAAACGTTTTTAAAAGTTATTGAACGTTGGATGTGTATTTGTGTGACAGAA
>NC_062188.1:3146717-3154217 GCF_912470025.1 Vespa velutina
TTTATGTGTACATGTATACATACATAGAATATATGCATAGATATACATATATATATTATATATATATATATATATATATGTATGTATATATATGTATGTATATTTATATTTATGTGTACATGTATATTTATATGCATGTACACGCTTATTTATATTTATATGTACACGTATATTTATATGCATGTCTACATGTATATTTATATGGATATATATGTATATTTATATGTACATATATATGTATATTTATATGTACGTATAATATGCACCGTATGTAGATACTACATACGCAGTAGTTCGTGTACTCGTTGGCAATGAATCGAAATGTCCTCGGGTCTATTCGAATATACAACATCCCTTCCTACTTCCTTGAAATGCACGTCATCATCACACACATGGTTTACGTCGGTCGGTTTACTTCGTTATCTAGTTGACGTTTAAATATCCATAAGCGTTTCTTTTCTTTTTTTTTTTTTTTTCTAATCTTTCTTTTTTCCTTTCTTTCTTTTTTTCTTATTTTTCTTATTTATTTCTTTATTTCTTTATTTCGTTTTCGTTCTAATTTTCTTTTTCGTTTTTCACTTCGTTTTCATTTTTCTTCTTGTTTTCGTTTTTATTCTTTTTTTTTTTTTTTTTTTTTTTTTTTTTTTTTTAAACTGCTTACACTTACGTACTTATCGTACGTATTATGCGCGTATATAACATTTCCGTATGTATATTTCTAATTTTTTTTTTCTCACTCGACCTTGAATATTTCGTTTCACTTTTTATACTTCTCCTTTTTTTTTCTCTTCCTCATTATCAAAGTGAAATTCATTGTGTGAAAAATTTGTGTGGGGAAAATTGCATTATCTTGATCGATTGATTTAAAAAAAAAAAAAAAAAAAAAAAAAAAAAAGAAGGAAGAAGAGAAAAAAATATAATAATAATAACAATAATAATAATAATAATAATAATAATAATAATAATAATAATTATAATAATTTGGACACGATAACGATTTTACGAATATATTTTTACGAAAAAAAGAAGAAAGAAACGTAAAACATAGATATTACATATTATTTCAACGTTATTATGAAACGATGAGAAAATGAGGAAGAAAAAAGAAAAGAAAAAAAAAAAAAGAAAAAAAAAACAGAAATGGAAAAAGTGAAGGAAGAAGAAAAAGAAAAAAATTGAAAGAAAAACGGAGAATAAAGTTGTAATATAAAACGTCATACGTCAATTGATAAGCGATGCTTTCGTTCGTTCGTTCGTTCTTACGTATGTACGTTCGTTGCACGTAATTAAATATATATTTACATACACATGTAAGTCTTTGAAGTATTGTAAGTTAAAATTCGTGAGACGATGCGGGAATCTCTTATCGGTGTTGATTAAAACGACAGAGATAGGATGAGTGAGAGAAAGAGAGAGAAAGAGAGAGAGAGAGAGAGAGAGAGAGAGAGAGAGAAGGGAGGAGGAGAAGGAAAAGAGAAAGAAGGAAAAAAAAAAAGAAAAGACGAGAAGATATGTAAGGTTTGAGAAGTAGTAGCCAGAATGACGCGTGAGTCCGTGCTCTTTCAAGGCCATCGTATATAATTTTTATTATTACGTACATACGTGTGCCAATGATTACGATGGTATCGTTTAAGAATTAAAGATTTTAACACTTACTTAATTAGAACGATAAGAGGGAAGAAAACAAACGAAGAAAAGAAAGGAAAAAGAAGAAAGAGAAAAATAAGAGAAGGAAATTATTCATACCACACTTCCTTTTCTAATTTTTCGCATGATATTTTTTTTTCTTTTTTTTTTCTTTTTTTTTTTTCTTTGTTTTTTTCATTATCTTAAACGTACACACATACACACACATGTACACGAATGTACACGTATATGAATTTAAATATAATTACGTTAGTATCATAAAAATTATATATATTTCCGATGGAACTATGTGTATGCTAATGTATATAATATGTTAAAAATATATTATATATATGAAGGTAAAAAAAATTATTCTAATACCCTGAAATTGTATTATCTGGTTAATTGATTGAATCAAAAAAAAAAAAAAAAAAAAAAAACAGAAAAAAAAGAAGGAAAAAGTAGAAAAGAAAAAAGAAAAGAAAGAAAAAAGAAATTAATTAAAAAACATCACAATTACATATTTCATCATGTTTACATACGTACCATTAGAATCAAGTCACTTTCATAATTATAATGGCGCATAATATAAATACCAGTGACATCTTTGCTCTCTTTCTTTTTTTCTTCCTCTCTCTCTCTCACTCTCTCTCTCTCTCTCTCTCTCTCTCTCTCTCTCTCTCTCTCTCTCTCTCTCTCTCTACCATCACGATTAAAAATTTTATTAAATTAAAACCTGCAAATACATATACATGAAGAATGCAGAAACATTGACGAAGAGATTAAAAAAAGGGAAATAGGAAAATCGCAAAAACCGTGGAAAAAGTACTATACGACAGATAGTTATTGTAATACCAATAAAAGAAAAAAAAAAAAGAAAAAAAAAAGAAAAAAAATTTCCAATTAAATTAGAAAATTAAATTATTAAATTATAATAATTAAATTATTAAATCCTGTTAAAGTTAAATTTCAAGACGAAATTAAGAGCGATACTGTCGTATGGAAGGTAATACAAAATTAGAGTAAAAAAGAGATAGGAAAGAGGGATAGAGGGGGGATAGGGATTTGTAAAGTTAGAGAGGTTCCATTGGCGAACGAAAGGATGGGGAAAGAGGAGGATTGCCAATAGAGAAAAATGTTAGGACGCGATATTAGAAATAATTATTCTGTGAATTGTTTTCTTTGTGAGTCGACGGTGTAACTGCACGCGATGAACGAATACAAACGAATACAAACGAATACAAACGAATATATACGAACATATACGAACATACACGAATCTAGGAACGAACGAACGAACGAATGAGCGAGCGCAAGCCAACACAAAGAAAGAGAAACATTACGCTCGACGCGCGTGCAGTCAGGGCCACAGTGACCTTAACTTCGCTCCTCTTGCTTCTCCCTGCACTCTTCGCTACTTCTCTCTCTCTCTCACTCTCTCTCTCTCTCTCTCTGTCTCTATCTCTATCTTTCTCTCTTTTACCTCCCACCAACCCTCTCCTCATTCGCTCTCAAGCTCACCCTCAGTATCCGACCCCGCTCGTCCTTCCGCAGCAACGTTGGAACGACTATGAGTTTGACGATGAGAGGTATGAGAGGTAAAGGGGTGGGGCACGTGCCACCAGTGACGTCACGAGTGCACGGTGTGCACTGCGGTGCAACGGCGGTGGGCCACGCATGCGCTTTTCTCTCTCTTTCCATGTATCTCTTTTTCTCTCTCTCTCTCTCTCTCTCTCGCTCGCTCGCTCGCTCGCTCGCTCTCTTTCTATCTCTCTTTCTCTGTCTGTTTCACGATCGCTTTGATCAGCAGTCGAGTGGATCGTCGAGAATCTACCTATATAACGTGTATCCTCTCGTGAGAAAATGTGCATAATTAATTCTCTTTTTTTATTTTCATATATTATTTTTCTTTTTATTATTTTCCTTTTTCTTTTTTTTCCCTCCTTTTCCTCGTCATTTGCAATTTATGAATTTTCAGATCACGTAAGAGCCGGGTGGAGTTGATAGAGGGCTGCCAGGAGTGGGAGATAGAATTGAGAGATTGAGAGATTGCGCGCGCGCGCACGAGAGAGAAAGAGAGACGGATCATTTTTCTTTTGTTAAAGAAATATAATTATTATTAGAGAAGACAAGACCGATTTTGTTTTAACACACACACACACGCACACACACATATATATATATATATATGTGTGTGTGTGTGTGATATCAAAAGAGAAATATATAAGCATTATATATTGTTTATCTAAGAATGTAACTAGATCATGAGAATTTATTGATCCACAATGAAAGGTATTTAGATTATTTGAAAGTTATTGATATATTAATGAGATACATATATATATATGTCGATAATATTATTGAATGTTGATAAGGGAATGAAATAAGCGAGATCCTAAGGTCTCAAATATATACTTTTCATTTGATCCTCCCTGTAAACATGATCTCTCATAAACACGTACAATGTTATAAAGGACAGATAAATTAAATCCTAAAGAGATCCTTTCTTCGTATATTCATATTTGTTATCACATATACACACGTAGATACAGACAAACATATCATACACATATGTATGTATATATTACAAATACGCATTAACGTATCTGTGGAAGTAAGTACATAGGTTGGAATTCATTGACCGGATGGTTGGCTTCCTTGTCGCGAATATTGGTCGTTCGATGTAATAGAGGTAATAGACGGCAATAATATCGACCATTAGAGAATGCGATCTATATACGAGGAATCCATATCTATCATCTTATAATGTATCCACCATAGTATCACAACTTCGGTTCAACCCATTAAATTCATTTTATCGATAAGAATTTAGAAATATTGTGCTCATTTTAAAAGATACTATTTTATTGGGTTCTTCAATTGGAAAACGATAAAAAAGAAAAGAAAAAAAAAAAAAAAAGAAAAAAAAAGAAAAAAAAAAAAAAAGGGACTCGTTCGTATTGCATCTTATTTATATACAAGGTATTCATATTATCGTCGTCGTTATATCTCGTTCAGTAGTCAGTTCTAATATTTCGATTGCAAATTAAATTTATTCCTTTTCTTTTTCCTTCTTTTCTTTTTTCTTTTTGAATCAAACAAAATTATGGAAAAAATTATAATCAGGCAGAAAAATTATCAATCGTTTTTGAAAGGCACGATTCAACTGGTCATTGGCCAGGGAATAGAAAAAAAAAAAAAAAAAGAGAGAAGGAAATGAAAAAGAAAGAAAGAAGAAACTCTATATATATGTATATATACATATATATATATATATATATGAGAAAAATTAATTGAAATTCATACGCGTCATATAATCAATTTCATACCTGAGTCATCATTAGATTAACATATTTCGTCGATAAGGAATGTAATATCATGCACGTTCGTTCTAACGTATACGATATTTAACGGCATCTGGAATAAATAAACAACAATACTTCTGCGAATTACCATCACATCTTATTTACATATACACGAGAAATTCAACATTGATAACGTGTTCGTAAGAATTTTTTTTCTTAATTTTTTCTCTCTTTTTAACTTTAAACGACATTAGATTTTGTTTATGTTCATTATCGATTATAACTGTCGTCAACGATCAAAGAAGAATATTCTTTGATTAGAATGAAACTCTAATGAGAGGAGAGAAACAAGCCTATTGTTATCTCCCTCTCTCTCTCTCTCTCTCGCTCTCTCCATCTGCCAATCTACCTTTATCTCACTCATCATGACAAAGTAAATGATCGAACGATCGCGTAATCGAAGCGATCGAGCGTAACAAACGCTATGCTAGGCCGTTCGATAATTGCAGTTGAGATTACACGTGCTTCGACACGGGTTCCTCCCCTTATACTCTACCTTACCCTACCCCACCGTACCCCTTAGCTTCTACTTACTCCCTTCTAATCTCTAATCTATGTCTCTGCGTGTGTCGAGGTTAAACAAATGACGCATTGAATAGAGAACAGTTTCTAAGGTAATGTCGGTCGACTTTCGGGGTTCTCGATATCGTTTCCTTCTATTTAACTCTAAACGATCTTAAAGTGCTATTTTAAGATCGAGGTAGGGGCTTGGTTCTGAATATCTGGAAAACGTGAAGAAGAATACAGGCTAGAGATGGAAAAAGAGAAGAGAGAGAGAGAGGGAGAGAGAGAGAGAGAGAGAGCAAGAAGAAGAAGAAAAGAAAGATTATGAATTTTTTTATCATCCATATTGACACGATCTTTACGACAATATATCCATTTGTATGAAAGATATTATAGGATGAAAAGAGAGAGAGAGAGAGAGAGAGAGAGAGAGAGAGAGAGAGAGAGAGAAATAAAAGAAAAAAAGAAGAAAGAAAAAGAAAATAATTCCTTTGAATAAATATCTATCGTCTAACTAATTCGAAATTAAATTAGTTTTGAGGGTGTCTTAAAAGATCTTTTTTTTTTGAAGATTGATCGATCGATCGATCGATCGATAATGGAAAAAAATCATTCACCAATTTCAACGTTCCTAGTGGGTACATTTTAAAATGAGACAGAGACAGAGAGAGAGAGAAAGAGAGAGAGAGAGAGAGAAAGAGAGACATATGTATATGTGTGTTTATATATATATATGTGTGTGTGTGTGTGTGTGTATGTGTATAGAGGGAATAGAGGAGGGTCGGAGGGAAGGAAGCATCGCGGTCGTTTCACGGCGCAACTCCGTTGATACTTCCTGGCCTAGTCCCCCTCCCCTCTTCCGTCCGTCCAACAAGCTACTTCGTCAGGGACATCGATACGCAAATGATATTAACCGCCTACTCTATGACCATTCTTTTCGAGCTCTATTGCTTTTCGATGTAATAAAAGAAAAAAAAGGAAAAATAAAAAAAAAAAAAGAAAAAAAAACAAAAAAAAAAAAAAAACAGAAAAATAAAATAACACGATATTTAACTATATCTGCGATAATACTCGAAGTTCTTTTTCTTTCTTTCTTTCTTTCTTTTTTTTTTCCTCTTTTCTTTTTCTCTGTATTTTCTTCCTTTTCTTCCTCTTTTTTGTTCTTTTTTTGTTTTTTTTTCTTTTTTATTTTTTGTTTTTTTTTCTATCGAAAGCGAAGAAAAAAAAGACAATTGGAATTTCGCAAATTTTCTCGAGATTTTCGTAATAGCGATTTTTTTTTTTTTTTTTTTTCGTTTGCTCTTCGACCATTCGAAATTATTATATTCGAAATATAGAAATAGAATTTAGAAAAAAAGATACATATGTGTATATATTTATTTGTGATAACGTTTGAACATTTTTTTCTCTTCTTCTCTTTCTTTTTCCTCCCCTGTTTTTTTTTCCTTTCGTACATTTATCGAAAAAGAAAAAAGAAAAGAAAATTCGACTTTTCTCGGATAACAATAATGATTTTTTTCTCAACATTTCGTTTGCTCTACCTAAGATTCGAAAGTATCGAAGAGTTAAAATGAAAAGGAAGAAAGTTTTGATATATATATATATATATATCACGAGAGGAAAAAAAACAGAATTTGTAATTAGAATGCGAAACCAAGGGCTTATCTCGGTGTTTTTGCGTGGAAGATTTTTAATTAGTATGAGAAAAGTTCGCGACGTTTTTTTTTTCTATTCTCATTTTTTTTTTCTTTTCTTTTCTTTTTAAACAAAGAATTTTCGAAAAATCACGTTTTGACGAAATAAGCTTATTGATGAATTAAAAAAAAAAAAAAAAAAAAAAAAAAAAAAAAAAAAAAAAAAAGGAAGGAAGAAAAAAAAAGACACGGTATCTACCGATTTGTGATAAATTTCGAAATTTTTTAAGGAGAAAAAAGAAAGAAAAAAAGAAGAAAGACTAAAAGAAAATTCGAAATTATTGGGGAGTTAAAGAAAAAAAGAACAAAAA
>NC_062188.1:3159217-3181717 GCF_912470025.1 Vespa velutina
TTTATTTCATACGTTATATTATACGTTGAATTTTTATTTGAAATAATTGATTATTGTAAAAAAAAAAAGGAACTATTTAATAAGGCGATACGTTATGAAAAAAAAAAATTCTTGTTATGGAAAAAAAGAAATGGGAAAGAAAAAATACATGGGAAAAGATGTAAAGAAAAAGAGAGAAAAAAAAAAAAAAAGAAAAAATAAAAAGGAACAAAAAGATTTATCTTTACCTTCTTTTTACGTGGATGCTGTTCTTCAAGATAATCCGGCACTATACCCTCGTCCATAGTGATCGTCGAACCTGGTGTACTGCTTGATGATGAACCCGAAAGGTTGCAAGGATAATGAGCTTGATTGATGTGCGAAACGTGAGCCGGTGTTGGCCACAACGAACCAGTCGTTGGTGCACCCTCGTCGCTTAGGGGTGGACTAGGGGTGCCACTTCGCCAGGAAGCACCACTGCTGCTGCTACTACTATTTGAGGTACCACCGACTCCTGGTGAACCTACTACTACACCACCCCCGCCTCCTCCTCGACTACCCCAGGAACCTTTAACGTTTAAAAAGAAAAATGAACATTTCACGTCAATAAGTTTTTATTATCGCGATTAAATCGATTAAATTATTCTATAGCTGGTCGGACGACCGTCGATATTTTTATTCATACGAATTTGGAATTGTAAATTTTCTTCTTCTTCTTCTTCTTCTTCTTCTTCCTTTTTTTTCTGTTTTTTTTTTTTTTTTTTTTTATTTCTTTTTTAATTAAATAAATTAAAGTAATGTATGATATAGCTAGTCGGAGGACAGTGACTATTTTTATTTATACGAATGTAGAATATTTTTTTAAATTATGAACGTGTGTGTATATATATATATATATATATATATATATATATATATTATATTATATAAAAATATATAATATCATAGAAAATATTTATATTTAATATTTATTTCTCTAGTTTTATACAATATTTAATAATGATGATAATGATAATAATAATAATAATAATAAAACATTTTAATTATATATATTAAAAATATATATAGTATATAAATATATATATATAAATTAAAATTAAAATAATAATAGTATTAAAATATATCATCAAAGAAAAATAAACAAAATTAATAACTCTGTTAAAATCATAAAATATAGATTTGCAAATATATATGTACATATACATACATATATAAATTATATTTATACATATACACATGTATACAGTTTTCATATATTCATAAAATAAATTACATTCTTACGTAAAAATAAATCAATATTATCATGTAGAAAGTAAAGAATGATTAATTATCATCATCATCTGCTTATAATCTGTATATATTAATTGAATCGATATTTATTATGATAGGTTAAAAAGACAATGAAATTTATTTGAAATAATATCCATTATAGGATATATTTCTGAACAAATGTATTCGACTGTTTTTGATCGAAGAGAACGGCGTGAGATGTATCGCGTTTGCTACTGACCGTAATTGTGTTGGCAGTGAAGTGGCAGGGGGTTGTGAGGACTATGGGGCGAGCATGAAAGCGACATGAGAACCAATGCGGCGGTGCATTCGTCCATGCAATCACCGCGTTCGTTGGTGCGACAACCCTCACGACCGCAGCCGTGAGGTATCCTTTCGCTCCATCCACTGTAAGATCGCTCGGAATCATTGCTCGAACTTGGCCGCCGTTTTCTAGACCTGAAACACATTTATTTATTTATTTATTTATTTATTTATTTATTTATTTATTTATTTATTTATTTATTTATTTTCCTTTCTTTTCTTTTTTCTTTTTCTTTTTCCTTTTTTTTTTTTTCTTTTCCTTTTGATTATTAAGTCTCTTCTCTTTTCTTCCTTTTCTTTTTTTTTTTTTATATATTATTTATATTTACATTTATATTTGCATTTATTTATGTACGATTATCAAACATAGAAGGGTCTTTCCGAAAAAGAAAGTAAAGTAAAAGAAAAAGAGAGAGAGAAAGTTTCCTTTCTCCTTTTTTTTTTTTTTTTTTTCTTTTTTTTCTTTCGATTATTAAATTTTCTCTCTCTCTTCTTTGTCTCTTTTTTTTTTTACATATATTTATATTTATATTTATATTTATATTTATATTTATATTTATTTTTATTTTTATATTTATTTATTTATGTACGATCATCAAACGTAGAAAAGGTCTATCCAAGAGAAAAGTAAAAAAAAAAAAAAAAAAAGAAAAAAGAAAGAAAGAAAAAAAGAAAATATATCCTTCACGTTTACGTCATTGAAATATCGTTCATTAAAATGAATTAATTAACATTGTTTTACTTTACTTTGTAGGTAATTTAATTGTTTCGATAATTTCGTTTTTCGATACGTTTACGGGATTATTTATATTATTAAAATAGATAAAAAAAAAAAAAAAAAAAAAAAAAAGAAAGGAAATAAATAAATCAAAAGCAATAAGATCAGTGTCAAAGTATTCTCATATTTTCTATTTCGAATCGTTTCTTTTTATTTAAATATCATTTATTAAAATTACTTTAATTAAATCGTTTCGCTTGGAAATATCGTATCGATTTCGAATATTTTTAAATTTTATCAAATGAAAAAAAAAAAAGGAATAAATAAATAAATAAATAAATGAAACAAAAGAAAAGAAATATGACCGGACCAGAAAGA
Source organism: Vespa velutina (assembly GCF_912470025.1). NCBI lineage: Eukaryota > Metazoa > Arthropoda > Insecta > Hymenoptera > Vespidae > Vespa > Vespa velutina. The sequence continues at coordinate 3,161,886 of NC_062188.1, forward strand.
TTAAAAAAATTATTTTTATATCGATAAATATCATTTTATTAATTAATTATGCAAGGAAATTATTTTATTGAGAAATATCAGTTATTTATAGTCTTTGATTTCAAATTTTGTCGAATATATTATTATAAAAAAAGAAAAAAGAAACAAGAAAATGGAAAAGATAAAAAAAACCCAAACGAAAAGAAAAAGAAACATAATTTTCAAAGTAATGTCATTAAGTGTTTATCAAGTTTATTAATACAGATCAATACTATTAATTTTTATTGTATTTTAATAAGTATTTTCGTTTTCTCGTTCGCACTATTTCTCTCTTTTTTTTTCCCCCATTTAAATATCTCTTACGAATTAATTAAATTATCGCATTGAAAGGCATCATCTTTGCAGCATCGATTACGAATATTATTTTCGTAATACGATCGAATGTGTTTATTATTTAAAAAGGGACAAAAAAGAAAAGAACGAATAAAGGAAAAAAGAGAGACGAATTATGAAAAAAAAAAAAAAGAAAAAGAAAAAAAAAAACAAAATAAAATAAAATAATAATAATAACAATAATAATGGTGAAATCACTGAATTTCTTCCTAAAATTAAATTATATGTGCATAAGAAGTATATTATGTAATACCTTTTACGAAGGAATGCAAATGAAACAAAAAGAAAAGAAAAGAAAAGAAAAGAAAAAAAAAAAAATAACAAATTTCATTGAATAAAATTGTCGAAGACGTCGTTTGTTATCAATGTATCAACGATGTGATCGAAGATATATAACGTAGTATGCGTAGTTGTGTATTAGTGTATGCACGTAGTACGTGGCTTTCACCGTATTAAAGATCAACCGGTTGAAATCGGCGCAAAATATATTCGTAGTCGCTTTCCATGACATTTAAAGCGGCCAACATATGGACGCTTTATGGATCGAACGTTTCGTCGATTATTATTCTAATCGCTTTCTTCCGTATTTAATCGTATATCGAAAAGAGCTAATATTATTATAAAATCTATAATCTTGTGATGATAAAATACATTCGTACCAAACATATATATATATATAAAATCATAATAATTTTTACGAACGTTTTGTTGTCATTATTTTTATTGTTAATTTTTTTGTTTTGAAATTTCAAATGTCCGATAGATATATCAATCGGTATATCTGTATAAATGTGTGTATGTGTGTGTGTGTTATACAATACGTGCATTTACATATATATATATATATATATTTTTTTTTTTTTATTACAATTATATAGTCTCTAGGAGAATAAAACGAAAGATTTGCATGTAACGATAAGCTCTAATAAACGAGTATATCGAAAGCAGGTGTTACTTTCAAATGGATTGACTAGCTTAGCGCTGACACACACACCGACCACGTTGTAATTTCACTTTCGACTTTCGATACGAGTACTTACTATTACTGTAGTATAAATATATATATATATATATATATATTGATAGAAACGATTACAAATTGCATTATGTTGTTTAAATCGAAACGACGTATTACATAAATATTCGATCGATTTTTCTTTTTTCTTTTTTCTTTTTTCTTAATCGTATTGTAAAAGAGATCGATCAGTGGTTAATACTTTGAAATTTCAAATCTAAATTCTATAACAATTGTAAGTAATTTACGTTTAAGTAGTTTTAGTTTTAATTGAGAATAAATGATCTAATCGTTCAAAAAAAATAAAATATATATATATATATATATATGTATATAAAAGTATGGATAAAGTATAAATTTGTTCCTTATCGTAAAATAGAACCTGTGATATGTTAACGAGATATTAGAAGTTTACTGAAACTAACATATAACATGTATCTAATGTAACCACTGGGGAACACTTTTGCACCTTCTAATGAAGTAACCGGTCAAGTGGAAATCGCGAAGTGTTAGGTACACGCACGCATCTAATATATCTAATACGTGTTTATGTTATGCAGTCATCTCTCAAGCGCGTTACGTAATATGATTAACCAAGAGGACGAGAGTTAGTCCTGATAGTGCACGTAATGTATATTTTTTTCCTTCTTCCTTTTTCTTTTTTTATTTCTTTTTATTTTTTTTTTTTTTTAAATGGAAATATTCACACAAAACTCAACGATATATTACACGTGTACTCAGGCATTTGATAATATTATCGATGCAATTGTTTCACAGATAACATTTCATATTATAAATTCATTTTATTTAATTTTCTTTTCTTTTCTTTTCTTTTATATTATTTCACTTTAATTTTTCTTTTTTTTTTTTTCCCAATTGATTTCGTATTATATTTGAATTGTACGTTTCGTAATATCGAAATGTTTTTAAACGAATAAAGGAAAATGTAACAACGGAAAGAACGAACGAACTGGGTCGTCATCGGGGATGAACGTATATGCGATGGATATTACGAAACTGGGTCATCATCCTGGTGCAAGTTTTCGAAGGAGAATATACATAAATTTTCTCACTTTTCATACCTAATTCAGAAATCAAATGTCAGAGAAATCAAACGTTCGAAATGGGTTTATAATGTCTTCATAAGGAAATGAATGGAAAAATTTGTCGAAACGATTAACTTCAAATGAATTATCCTGAATTTTTAACTTAACCTTTATCTCCCTTTAATTCCTTATAATAGACATAAATATGATTTCACTTTTAAAGAGTACGATACGATAGGATACGTATTTTCATAGTTCATAGGTGCCACTTTAATGATAACAAAATGAACGCAAAAGTAAAATAACGATTGAATTTTATCCAAAGAAAGGATAATAATTACATATGTATGGATTTATATACATATATATGTATGAAAGTAAGTAAGTACGTCCTCTTTAAGTTGAAAAAGATGAAAGATAAATGACGAGCAACAGGAAGATGAAAAGAAAAAGAAAAGAAAAAGAAAAAGAAAGGAAGAAAAAAATTAATATTATCTCCGTTGATAAGACAATGTTGTTATCCTTTCGATTGAATTTTTTTTTTTCTTTATTTTTCTTTCTTTTTTTTTTTCTTCTTTTTTTTTTTTTTTATACATTCATACATATATACATATTATATATCTATCGACATCCAGTTCCTTGCGATATTCAGGACGCAATGTATATATATATATATATATTTTGAAGTAGCTTAACGTTCAGGTGGCCTCTATCGAGCGACCCAATTCGTTAGTGGGTCAACCAACCTGGTATAACCCGATTCGCAAAACTTGCCGACCCCATTTATTTGACCCAATTCCCTGATTTATACGTTTCCGGTAAAATCGTGCCAACCCGGACGCGAGAAGATTATTTGGGTCGAAAACCCCCTTGGTGTTATTATCACTCGTTAACACCAAACCAGAGTTACTAAGAAGTAAGTAAGAAAATAAGTAAATATGTAAACACATGATCCTTTTACTCCGTCATATACGGGAATTAGACTTATCAATTTTTTTTTTTTTATTCCTTTTTTTTTTTTTTTTTTTTTTTTTAATCTTTTATAAATAGATAGATAGATAAATAGAGATGAAAATTTATAGATCGTAAAATCTAAATCCCTTCAACCCATACGCCATTGGGAAGTAATTTATTTTAGTTAGTCTAACGTGTTTCGAAACATTCGATCTCTTCGTTGTCGAAGACATTTATCGTTTACTACTAGTTTGAAGTTTGATATATATATATATATATATGTATGTATGTATGTATGTATATTATATGTTCGTTCGATGAGCTATCATCTTAACTTTATAGAAGATCTATGTATAGTTTAGAAACATTGAAGGAGATTAACGGTATTTGAAGACAAAGTGAAGTTCTTCTGGACAAGGTCTAAACGAATAGATAGATAGATACATACATAAATATATATATATATAAATATAAATATATATATATATATATATATATATATATATATAATATCCTTGGAAAAGAAGATATGAGAGAGAGCACGTGTATCATCGGTGTCCTACTTTTCTACAACAGTTAGATAGAGCCTTTTTTCCCTTCTAAAGAGTGAAAACACTGGAAATAGATTTTCTCTCTCTCTCTCTCTCTCTCTCTCTCTCTCTCTCTCTCTATCCTTCTTTCCCTTTCTCTTTTTCTCTTTTTCTTTCTACATCAACTTCTTCTTTTCTTCAACAAGTAGTAGTCGCCGGTAAAACTACTCTCACCGATTGAAACATCGGCATGACCCTACTTGTAATACATATCTATCTTACATATATATAAAATATATATATATATATATTTTTTTTTTCTATATATATATATATATATATACATATACATATATTGTATGTATTTGTTTGTATATGTTTAAACAGGAACTAAGAAAAGGAATGAAATAGGAAAGGAAGTGAACGAGCGAGTTTAAAGGGAAGAGAGAAAGAGAGAGAGAGAGAGTGAGGAAGTCAGAGAAGTGTGAGAGGGTAAGAGGGAAAAGGAGGAAAAGGTATATAGAGGTAAAGGGGGAAAACGAAGTTCTCCGTGTACCTGACCCATTTATCCAGCACGATTCCACGGTGCCGTGGATACGTAGCTCTATCGATCGGCCTAGATCCGTGGCCCCGGCCTGCCACCCGCGCGACACACAATTTCTCCAGACCGGCATCACCATTGTTACTAATACTAGCATCGTTATCATCACCATTACTCTGCATCACCATTACCACCGTCATCGTCGTCATTCTAGATCATTAACCTCGTCATCGTCGTAGTCATCTTCATCGTCATCATTATTTTTATTACTATCATTATCATCAACGTGATCATCGTTCGTTCGTTCAACCAAAATCGATTCTCTCTCATTATTCATGCATTTTGAAAATAAACTAATATCGTGATCTAAATAAATTAATTAGATATTAAATAGATATTTCTATATCAAATTGTACTTTTACGTAAGTACAATATTGGTATTATTTATTTATTTATTTATTTATTTATCTTTTTTCTTTTTTTTTTTTTTCTAAACACAAATTATTCTTAAACGAATATACACGTATGTCATACCACTTTTAATATTGATAATATACGCAAAATTTGCGTACATTTGATCGGTTATAATTAAGGAAGGTTATATTAAAAGGTATTATTTTCGATTAAAATGATCAATTATAATTTCTTTAAATTCAATCGATCCCGACCCAAAAGAATTTGTCGGAAAATGGACGGAAATAGAGTATGGAGTATATTGTCTGCCGGTAGGTCAAGATCGTGCGACTCATTGACATATTTTATCCTCGAAGGCTTCTCTCTCTTTCTCACACACACACACACACACACACATTCTCTCTCTCTCTCTCTCTCTCTCTCTCTCTCTCTCTCTCTCTCTCTCTCTCTCTCTCTCTTACACTCTCTCTTCCTCTTGTGTGTTTCTGTTTATGTGTGTGTGTGTGTGTGTGTGTGTGTCTGCGCACACATATATATTAGGTATCCTTCTCGTAAGTTGCATGCTGTTGGTAACATTGTCCTACTCTCGTTACTTCTAACCCGTATGCAAACCGTAATTTTTTTTTCTCTTTTACTCTTTCCTTTTCCTCCCCCCCCCCCTCCCTCTCTTTCATTTTTTTCTCTCTTTCTTTTTATTTTTAGCGATAAAACGCCACCAACTAAAAGTCGACACAGTGTGACGTTGAAAATCATTTAGATTTGGATTCGACGTCAATGCAAAAGAATCTTTTTTTCTTTCATTCCTTTTTTTTTTTTCTCTTTCTTTCCTTTCTCTTTTTTCCTTCATAAATACGCAAAATTCATCTCATTGTAATTGTAAAACTATGACGTAATGTTTGCCACTGTTACGTTAGGATCGACTATGAGGTTACACGTCGATCGATCAAATTTGTCATTATAAACTCTGACGAACTCTTCAATTAAGTTCCCCTTTAGTTCTATAATCTAATACCGAATGTAATTTATCGTTAGACGATAGTACCGTAGAATTGATAAGTACCGGTTGCAACTTTCGCGTAGGATTTCTTACGTTTCTTACGATTACTCCCGGTATCGATTTGCATACCCGCGTAAGTCTTAATATCTATTATGAAACATCGAAAGCTACTTTTCCTTAGTTCCAACTACTATCATGCCGTGTCATATATATATATATATATATATATATATGTATCATAGGTATATACGTTAAACCTACGTTAGAATAATATCTTTCGTAGTGATTTTTCTTTGTTTTTTTTTTTTTCTTTAATAACGAGAAAGTTTCCTTTATCTTTATCATCTTTTAAAAGATTATTAATTAATCGATAATAAACAATTATACATAAATATACGTACGTTCGTTTGGATTTTATATCATTTTGTAGAGAGGAGGAGGAGAAGAAGAAGAAGCGAGAAGAAGAAGAAGAAGAAGAAGAAGAAGCTTGACAGTAACTTGAAAAAATAAAAAATCAATTAGAGTCGGGTCGAATGTCACATATGAGAAAGAGAGAGAGAGAGAGAGAGAGAGAGAGAGAGAGAGAGAGAGAGAGAGAGAGAGAGAGAAATAAGAATAATAATAATAATAAAGAAAGAAAATAAAACAAGAAAAAAGAGTGAGAGAGAAAGAGAGAGAATGAAAAGGAAAGAGAAAAAAAAAGTATACCGTGCGATAAGTTTTACAAATAATCCCTGACCTCACGCACATGGTCGTTCTGAAAAGCCAATCGAAATCTAGATCGGTTGGTTTAAATAGATAGAATGAGAGATAGAAACAGAGAAAGAGAGAGAGAGAGAGAGAGAGAGAGTCAAAGGATCATTCGGGAGAATGTAAAGTTGGAGGTTGGAGGGTGTATAGTGGGATAGCCCAGGGCAAGGGCGTGGGGTGGTTTCATCCCCGGGTCGGCTGGGTGGTCGCGAGAGGTGGTTAAAGGTGTTTGGTAGGGGACAAATTTCTCCCACTCTCTCTCACTCTCTCTCTCTTTCTCTCCCACTCTCTCTCTCTCTCTCTCTCTCTCTCTCTCTCTCTCTCTCTTCCGCGCGCGCGATAGCACGAAGAGTGCTAGTGCACCTGACCTATATAGTCTCAGCGCGTTATTGATCGACCTAATTCCGCGGAAGCCGCTCGCCTCCGCACCCGCACAAAAGACAAAGGCCGAAATTATGTAAGCTAACCCAGTGACTTACTGAGCTCAAGAGAAAGAGAAAGAGAAAGAGGGAAAGGAGAGACCTCACCATATAGTCCTATCCTCTTGATCGTTTTGTACTCAAGACTTTCTCTTCGAACTTTTATTAGTATCCATCGATCGAAAACATAGTCTGAGAGAGAAAGAAAGAGAGAGAAATAGAGATAAAGAGAGAAAGAGAGAGAGAGAGAGAGAGAGAGAGAGAGAGAGAAAATGGATTAATTGTTTAGATATACTAATATTTCGAAATATGTTCTCTTTCTCTCTCTCTCTCTCTCTCTCTCTCTTTACAATTAAAATTATATATATATATTTATGTAATTAAAGATATTACGCACTTTTTATCGATTATTATTAAGAATAATCGATGAGAAATATATAAATCTAATATTGGATCTGAAAATTGACTCGAGAAATTCATTTTCACACTTTTAATTTTTCTTTTAATCCAATTTTCCCTTTCTACAAATTATCTCGAATTTGATTGTCATTAAGATTGAAGAAAAAATTAAATTATACATATATATATATATATATATATATATATATTGAATTGGCAAAAAAAAATAATTGCAATTTTGATCATTCCACTAGATACGTAAAAACTGTAATAATTTTTTGCACCAATCTAATATAAATTCTTCGCAAGGAACAATAAGCTCCGAGTGGATCCGTTATGCGAATCCGTAACGAAATAAAGGAAGATAGATGTTTTAAAAGGCAATAACAAGAAGGAATATATATATATATATATATATATATATATATATATAAACATACACATATACATACACATATACACATATCCACCATAAGTCTGTCGTCATCGGTATATAACACGTCGAAATTCGAAAGGCATCCGATTTCTCTGTTTCTCCGTTTCTCTCCCTCTCTCTCTCTCTCTCTCTCTCTCTCACTCACTCACACTCTCTCACTCTCTCACTCTTTTTCTCCCTTTCAATCCAGCTCTCATGAGTCCGCAGCTGACCTTCTCATTCGCGCGTGGGGCAGGTCGCGTTTAAGGTAGGATGATCAGGTGGCAACAAGCCGTTGGCTCTCACTCAGCTGCCAGTATCTTCTTCCAACAATCTCGAAATCTTACGATCCTTATTGTTGTTCCTCTACCTCCCTCCCTTCCAACCTCCCTCCCACCCTCATACTCTCGTTCGTTCGTTCTTTCTTTCCTTCGTTCGTTCGTTCGTTCGTTCGTTCGTTCTTTCGTTCGTACGTTCGCACGAACTCGACTTCGAGTTCGAGAGTATCGAACCAGTCAACTTCTCTTTCAACCTTGGATACCCTTGCAAGAAAAGGATCCTCGAAGCTCGCTCGAACGAGACGCCCACAAAACGAATAAGAGTGTCCCCCAGGTCATTGGCATCGACGGGCAACATCGAACACGGGCCCGTTCCTATTCTTTTTTAAGGAGAATAAGGAGACGACGGCGAGGAGGGGGAGGAGGGGAAAGTGGGGCGGGAGGGGGGGGGAAGGAGGGGAGGAAGGATGCCACGAAGGAACCCGCAAAGGCGGAACCTGAGAACGAAAAGGACCTAAGTGAAATGAAAAAGAAAGGAAAGAAAAAAAAAAAAAAAGAAAAGAAAATAAAAAAGAAGAAAATAAAAAGGAAGCAAGAAAGAAAGAACGAAGAGAAGGAAAGAAAATAATAATAATAATAATAATAATAAAAAAAAAAAAAAAAAATTAAAAACGAAAAAAAGTAAAAAGAAAAGTAACAACACGTGTTGTTACTATACATATATATAGTAAACCCTCATAGATAGGAATTTCGAAGTTCATAGTCGAATGGCTGGCTGGTTAGCTGGCTGGCTGGTTGGCTGGTTGGTTGAATAACCATGCAACCGTGTCTCTCATAGAAAAGATTTCTAATGAATGTATCCACGAATAAAAAGAAAAGTCGAATATGTCTATGCGTTATTATCTAATAAAATTCAGATTAATCAACTACGTATGGTATACATTTAATCATTCAGCTTAATTATTTATCTACGATACTTTAAGATTTTAAGGAGTTGATTTTTCCTTGAAATTTTGAAAAAAAGAATTATGAGATTTTACTTTACAAATAAAATTTGTTATAATTTTTTTTTTGTGATAATAGCAACTAAATTCAATCGTATATACTTTTGTGTTTTGATCGAAGAATAATCAGAATTAATTACTGAGTTTAATATTAGATATATAAGAGAAAGATTTACATTGATCTTTTTAACGGAGTATATAATAATTATACGTTTTTTTTTTCTTTTTCTTTTCTATTACATTCATTTTAATATCCCTATATGAAAAAAAAAAAAAAAAAAAAAAAAGAAAAAAGAAAAGAGAGAGAGAAAGGGAGAATTTCGAAACGATAAATTATCAAATCCTTCGATCATTTACCTTAACTATATAATCTCACCTTTTAGTATCGTACTTGAAAATTAATAATCATCATTCGACTGATGATCTTTAACGAATGATTTAAATACGAATCAAATTTATCGATTTGTATTATTCGATATATCCAAATCACGGTTCTCTCTCTCTCTCTCTCTCTCTCTCTCTCTCTCTCTCTCTCTGGATTTTCTTTTTTTTACTTTTGCCGTTTTTCTTCTTGCTTGTTTATTTTTTCCATTTCTTTCTTTCCTTTGCCCCCACCCCACAATCCACCCCACAGCCCGCCCCTGTTCTTCGAAGAATGAAAAAGTTGCCGTGTTTAAAATTCGTCAATGTCAATCGGCGAAGGGTAGAAAACGACGTTGGTATTACGTTTAAAAGAGCGAAGAGATAGATATAAAGCCGAGGGACAGGTGTCCGGCGAGGATATAAGCCGAGGGTGCATTCACGGTCGAACGAGCGACAGACCTCTCTTTCTCTCTCCCTCTCTCTCTCTCTCTCTCTCTCTCTCTCTCTCTCTCCTTCACACTCCCTCTCCCCAGTCCCTGCACCTTAACGTAGAGAGGACTCGGATGCGATACACCTTTTTCAAAGCATCGAATACCTTCCTCGGTGTGCAACCAGCCCCAACAACCAACCATCCCATCCCACGTGTGGGAGCTTAGACGGATGCGGGAGGGAGCCAAAAACACGAGACGACCTTCCGAAAATTCTAACCTAACCCCGTCGGCTTTTAGGTCCTTAGCCCTTAGGTTCTCTCTTACATGACGCATCCTTCTAGTCTCGTATACACATACATACAGAGGAGAGAGGGGGGACATGTATATGCAAAGACGCCCGCGCGCCTATCCTCTTTATCATCGTCGACATATTATATTCGAATAATAATAATGATATATATTATTATAATATCGTTTTATTTATTTATTTATTTGTAATATAAATAATTTGTATTATTTATATTATATATAATTATTAATTATAATAAACATTGTACTAATTATTTTTGTATCATATATAAATATATTTTAATATAATATTCTATAATTATAATATATTTTGTATATGTGATTTGACGTAATAATTACTATATTTAAATATACTCTTCTATAATAACTATACATTTCATATATATATATTCTTTTTTTTTTTCTCTTTCTTTCTTCCTTTTTATCCCTTTTTTATTATTCTTTTTTTTTTTTTTTTTTTTTTTTTTTTTTTTTTTTTTTTTTTAATCTTTATTCTACATATAATACGAATTGATCTTATTTAACAAAATTGAAAACTTCTATCACGACACGAAAATAATCGATAGCAAAGTTTAAATTCAAATCGATATAGTAATATATATGTTTATATTATTATTATTATTATAAACCGTGATACTATTAATTACTATTGTAGGAATAATCCATAATATTATTCTGTACATTATATATACTGTATATAATAATTTGAATATAATAAGTTCATAATAAATTGATTAACAAATTCTTACGAAAGTGATTGATAATGTATATAAAACGTATCGTACAATTTTTTAGTTGAGAGGGTGGTGGTGGGGGGTGAGGGAGGGAGGGAGGAAAGGAAAGAAAAAGTGAAAACATATAAATTAAGGATTAATGAAAATCGAACGATCTCTGATGGAATTCTTTCTCGCAATAATTGAAATGAATTTAATTATCGAGAAAAAAAGAAAATTTATAGAATTTGAAGACTGTTTCCTTTGTTTCCTTTTCTTTTGTTTCCTATTTTCTATTCTTTTTTCTTCTTTTTCTTTTTTCTTTTTTTTTTCCTTTTTTTTTTTTTTTTTTTTTTTTTTAAGATATCAAAATGAATAATTGAAATGAATAATTCTAAAGAAATTGAAGAGAAGTTTTTGATTGGAAGAGTAACGAAATTTGGATTAATTGTGTATGAAAAAAGAGAGAGAGAGAGAGAGAGAGAGAGAGACAGAGAGAGAGATAGACAGAGAAAAAGAGAGAGAGAGAGAGAGAGAGAGAGAGAGAAAGAAAGAGAGAAAAGAAGAGAGAAATAGAAAGAGATGAATAGAAACTCACCCGATCACGTGCGGTACGTCGATGGAGTGAGACGAGGCACGTTTTCGATCGCCGGCCATATCTGCGAGCCTAGCAAAATCAGTGTCCTGATCAGCTAACCGAGCACTCTTGCGTGACTCAAGTAATCTGACTTCTTCTATGCGTTTTGTCAGGCTCATCGTACCCTGAAACATATGAAAAAGTAATTATATAGCTGCTACGTCATAAATATAATATATTATTATATTAAAAAATTCGTTCGCACATCATTCATGATATAATAATAATGTCATAAATATAATAAATGTGATATAAAAAATATATTATTCATGATATAAATATATCATGAAATTCCACGATATAATAATAAATAAATAAATAATAATGTTTATATATAACACATGTTGTATAAACATATAAATATGTATATAGAAATTATATATATATATATATGTGTGTGTGTGTGTGTGTGTATGTCTGTGTATGTGTATGTGTGTTTTCTTGTGTACTTGAAAAGAAAAGAAATTGAGAGAAAGAGAGAAAGAAATACATATATATAGTTGGGATCTTTGTAAAGAGAAGGGACAGTTGAGTAATGGTACACGTTGCTAAGTCTCTTAAGTGACACCGTATGATTCACGATCGGCCTCGTTAGAGAGCAAAATATACCGTAATCCACGAATCCCTTTTTTTTTTTTTTTCTTACGAACATCTTCATTTGACTATTTCAACCCCATTAGATTTCTTTCTTTCTCGTTTGGTCGAATTCCTTTTTCTTTTTTTGCCTCTTTTTTTCTTTTCGTCTTTTTCTTTCTTTTTCTTTTTGTTTTTTTTTTCTTTCTCTTTTCTTCTAAAGAAACTTTATCTCCAAATTGAAAATAATTTTTCAAGATTTCGCGAAGCATCGTTTTGTCAAAAATCGTCGCGATCTTCGTCCTTTTTTCCTTTTTTTTTTTTTTTTTTTTTTTTTTTTTTCTTCTTCCCACGAATCTCTCCACACAGATATTATCTCTCATTATATGTAATTGTCAATTTTGATTTTTTATTAAGTAGAAAAAATTCCCTGGACGTTAACTTTCGTATATTAAAGTAAGTTTTTAACATTTGACATTTGTATGATCGTCCATATATATTTTGTAGTAACTAGAAAAAAAATTTCCCTAAACGCAATCTTTCGTATTAAAATTTGAACGATTTTTCATTCTCCTAGATGCGAACTTCACCGTTAAAATATTTTGATCGTATATTCATCCTTTTCCTTTTCTACGAATCATCTCTGTTGTTTCATTTTATACTAATCTTTAATCAATTTTTTAGTGAAAAATGAACAAAATTTCCTAAATGCAAACTTTCGTATTAAAATTTGAACAATTTTTCATTCTTCTAGATGGGAACTTTCGCGTTAAAATTTTTTGATCATATTTTCATCCTACCTTTTCTACGAATCACCTCTATTGTTCCATTTTATACTAATCCTATTTTTTTGTAGGATCTATTTTTTAGGAAGTAGAAAAAAATTTTCGTTAGATCGAAATTATCTATTAATTAAAAATCTACGGCTGTTATCTCATTCGATTAGATAATTATCAAATAAAATTTTTAAGATTTATGAAAAAATTCAACTTGATAATTATCAAGTAAAATTTTTAAGTGTTATGAAAAAATTTAACTTGATAATTATCAAGTCAAATTTTTAAGAGTTACGAAAAAAATTTCGTTGAAATCAAAACTCGACGTTTCATTATTACACAAATAAGGTAAGAAATTCTTTTGTCCCTTTTTTTCGACGAATGCGTCATCGAATGATCATCGCACGCTTTCCCTCTCTCTCTCTGTCTCTCTCTCTCTCTCTCTCGCTCTCTCTCTCTCTCTCTCTCTCTGTCTCTCTCTGTCTGGAAATAAAAATATTCGCAAAGAAGAAAAAGAGGAAGAAAAAAAAGAGATGCTGGAGTAATCGAGACGAATTCGCGAGAAGCGCATATGTCGAGACGATCTTTTACGTTTGCTCTAGTGAACTAAAGAAAAATAAACCCCTATACACATACACACACATACACACACACATAGATAGACAGATAGACAGATAGACAGACACAGTACCTCTCTCTCCCACTCCCTTACGCTCGTATTCCTATTAGATTTGAATGAGAGAGCCAGAGAAAGAGAAAGAGAAAGAGGAAGAGAAATAGCAAACTAACAAAGAGAATTAAAGAAAGTACGAAGTCACGTAAGAATATATGTATGATTGATGTGTGTGCATGTGTTTACATATATATATATATATATATATATATATATATATATATATATATTATATATATATCCATGATGCGAATATAATGACGACGTTGCTACGGGTTAAAGTCTCTTCGTTTTATAGTTTTCTTTCGTTTCGCTGTTCTCCAAGAGACTCACATATGTAATACCTGATAAAAAGATTTTTAAAAAAATGAAAGAGAGAGAGAGAGAGAGAGAGAGAGAGAGAGAGAGAGAGAGAGAGAGAGAGAGAGAGAGAGAGGTAGATATATACAACGTGAGATTTCTTTCGATCGCAAAGAAACTTACTACGTGATACTTTCGTCCATCTTTTTACATTCCTTTGGGAAAGTTTCAAAGTGAAACAAAGATTACGCAGATAGTAATAGAGAATAGGAAAAAGAAATAGATAAATAAATAAATAAATAAATAAATAGATAGATAGATAGATAGATAGATAGAGATATAGAAAGAGAGAAAGAGAGAAAGTGATATATGAAAAAAGTGAATACTCAATCGATTAACGATTAGCATGCACGACCTTCCTGGACAACAATTTCTTTCGGCCGATATCCTCTTGTTGGAGAGCTCAACGACTCGAAAGAGAATCGACATTTTCTCTGTGTTCCGTGAAAACACAAGAGAGCTACCTTCGAAAGAGACTGACATAAGGTCTTTCTCTCTCTCTCTCTCTCTCCCTCCCTCTCTCTCTCTCTCTCTCTCTCTCTTTCTGTCCCCTTCTTTCTCTGTCTATCTTTCTCTTTGGAGTGTTTCAACGTTGGAGAACTCGAAAGGGAATGCTACGTCTCTTTTTCCGGATGAACTGAGTTCAGGCAGGGTTCTTCACGAGAAAATAGGCGTCTCGTTTAAAGGGCACGAAGAGGCGAGAGAGAAAAAGAGACAGAGAGAAAGAGAGAGAAAGAGAGAGAGAGAAAAAGAGAGAGAGAGAGAGCAAGAGAGAAGAACACTGTTCAAAGGTCGAAGCGTTTCATATTATACATACATACATATATATATATATATATATACACGTTTCGATCTTATGAGAACGAAGATACTATGTCCAAGAAAAGAAAGGATAGAAAAAGATTATAAGGGCGAAGAGTAAGAGTAAGAAGAAGAAGAAGATAGAAAGAAAAAAAATAGAGAAGTCACGTGGTGCAATCATTGACTTTGCTACCGTTCGATCTGTGGCTGCAACTAGAAAACACTTTCACCAAGAACTTTCAAATTTCTACTCTCCCGTCATATTCTCTATCTCCCTCTCTCTCTCTCTCTCTCTCAATCTCTCTCTCTCTCTCTCTCTCTCTCTCTCTCTCTCTCTCTGTCTGTCTCTCTGTCTATATCTAACTCATTCTGTTACTCTTTTGCATCAGCTCGCTCGTCTCCATCTTTTACGCCTATTCCTGGTCGATGCTCGACGACGATAAATTCCCCACCCTCTCCTCTTTTCTTCCTCTTCTTTTTCTTTCTCTTTATTCTTTTTCTTTTTCTTCTTCCCTCTCCTTCTTCTTCTTCTTCTTCTTCTTCTTCTTCTTCTTTCAGAGTCTACACTAGAGGAACGAGAATGAGAGTCGTTGACCTTACTAGTTTCTCGGTTAATCTCCGCCCGGTGTCGAAGAACCCTCGTGATTTCACCGGATCGGATCCTTCGTGTACCTGCATCGATAGAAATAGAAGAAGAAGAAGAAGAAGACGAAGAAGAAGAAGAAGAAGAAGAAGAAGGAGAAAATGAAGAGGAGGAGGAGGAAGAAGAATAAGAAGAAGAAGGTTGGTTGGTTGGTTGGTTGGTTGGTTGGTTGGTTGGTTGGTTGGTTGGTTGGTTGGTTGGTTGATTGGTTAGCTTGGTTGGTCGTTGCACACCGAATCGCCCGCCCCTATCGTTGTCCGTCGTCAATTATATGCATTTCAAAATAATATAATGATATTGCAATAACTATGAAATAGAAAGAGAGATAGAGATAGAGATAGAGATAGTGATAGAGAAAGAGAGAGAGAGAGAGAGATGTATAGCTTACGTAAGATGCCGACTGAAACCGGTGTCTTTTAATGACATCATCGACCGGCTCGATTCTAGATTCTACTTGAGATCGAGTCAAGGCGAGAATGAGTGATCATAACGAAAAGGAAAGAGAGAGAGAGAGAGAGAGAGAGAGAGAGAGAAAGAAATAAAAAAATATAGATAAAATAAAATTCATAGGTATACGTGATAATGAATAAAAGACAACAGATATTGCGAAAGAGGAAGAAAGAGATAATGAAAAAAAAAGAATGAAAAAAAAAAAAATATATATATATATATATAAAGATGAAAAAGAAACAAATGCAAAAAAAGAAAAAAAAGTGCAAAAAAGGAAGAACTTCTTGTCTTTCTTGTTTTTCGCTTGAAAATAAATTCTGTAATATTTCTTCCCCTACCCGTTCATTCTTTCTTTCTTCCTTTCTTTTTTCCTACCTCCCACTGTTATTCCCCCTCCATATTCCTCTTTTCCTTTTTATCAATATGAGAACGCATCGCTGATTGAATCAGATCAGATCAGGTCAGATCAGATCGAATCGGATCGGATCGATGAACGATCGAACACAACCGATTGGACTCTTTTTTCATTTCTTTTTTTTTTTTTTTCTTTTTTTTTTTTCTTCTTTTTCTTTGTTTTCTTTCCTTTTCTTATTCCTTTTTCTTTTTTCCTGTTTTGTTTTTCTCATGAACGTGCACGTGTCTCTAGTTTTCACGGTCAGAATTAATAGATACAACGACGAGGCCGACAACGACGACATCGACAACGATTGCGCGATGACGACTACGCTGGATTACGACGACGACGAGGACGATGACGATGATGACAATGATGACGATTACGATTACGATTATGACGGGGACGACGACAAGAGGAACCTTGAGATTTGCATGAGACGTCGTCCATGTGAATTTGCTTTTGTTCACGTTACACGTTGAATCCCGTTCGTTTGTCTCTTTGCGAAATTTCACGGGGCAAACAAGCAACGGACAAACGGGCAAACGGGCAAACGGGCGACGTCACGAGCAACGGGTGAAAGTGCATTCGCTTCATTTCACAGAGAGTATGTTATTCTCCCTCCGTTTGAACGCGGTTTGCCCGCGAGGAAGAGTAGTTTCGCTTCTGTGCCACCGCCTTACCATTGGCCGTTCTCTATGCTCTGTGTTGCAACTACGACAGAAACGTTCCTCTTATTCTCTTGGGCAAGACGATTTCCTCTCACCTAGTCCCTCCTAACCCCTATCTCTAATCCCCTCCTCTTCTAATCCTCCCCAATCCCCACTCCCCAGATCATTCATCCTTCCCAGCCCCATCGCCCCACCCCCGTTACTCCACGCACTCACCCAACCAAGCCTGACAATTGCGAGATAATAATACAATTCCGATGACTATCGGCTATCGGCATTTTATTCGTTCGATCATGGAATTGTCTTCGTTCATTCGTTTCTTTCTTCTTTTATTTTTTTACTTTTGTTTGTTTGGTTCTTTTTTCCTTTTTCTTTTTTCTTCTTTTTTTTTTTTTCTTTCTTTTTTTTTTCTTTTCTTTTCTCTTTTTTTTTTTTTTTTTTGAGAGAGAAATCGATCAGTTACGAAACGCCAAACGATATTTCTCGTACCGTTCGTGTCACCCTTCAAAGCGAAGAAATAACATTTATCTAATGGGATTTTGAGGAACTCTTTTTCTGTTTTCTCTTTTCCTTCCTTTTCAATTTTTTGTTTTCTTTTATTTATCTATTTATTTTTTTTTTCTTTTCTTTCTTTTTTTTTTTCTTTTTTTTTATCATGTACGAACTTCTCCATGAATATTCGTTATTGATTAAAAAACAACGTTGCGATACGTATCATTTTATTTTTTCATTTTATTCTTTCTCTTTTCAAATGCTTTTTCTTTTTTCGTTTCTTTTCCTTCTTTTTTCTTCTTTTTTTTTTTTTCTTTTTTTTTTTCTTTTTTTTTTTTTCAATATGGCAAACGCGATAATATATTATTTAGAATGCTTTGAATTTTAATTTCGATTTGATTTGCAAATCTATTACATAGGACGAACGAAAGTCGAATTTTCTTTTTCGATAGAAATTTCAATGTACCTTTAATGTATTCTATATTTTTATAATGAACCCAATGGGACATAATTTAGGATGATATTTTCGAAATTTAATTCGACGATTTGGGTCTCGTGGACTCGTGAAAAAATTTCCAAAATTTACTTAGAAAGAAATTCGAATAAATACGATTAGTATATATTTCTTACTTACGATAATCAAATTCGCGACTAAGATTAAATTCTTCAAAAAAAAAAAAAAAAAAAAAAAAAAAAAAAAGAAAGAAAAAACAAACCAAAACAAAATAAAGGAAAAAGAAAGTGCCCATTACTAACTTTCGAGAATTATTATCAAATAAACAAAAAAAAAAAAAAAAAAAAAGAAAAAAAGAAAAGAAATCGATTCATAGTTCGAAGATCGCTCAGATGGCCATTTAAAAATAATAATGAGATTTCTACTCGAAACGATTCCTACCAATTATTATCAAATCAGACGTAAACGATCGTTCGTTCTACAAACACACTTCTCCTTTATTCCAAAAGAACGGAAAGAATTTTTTCACTTGCAACCTGGATAACTTGGACGTAGGTGGGGGGCGAGAGGTGATGATTGGATAGGTAGGTAGGTAGGTAGGTAGGTAGGTAGGTAGGTAGGTAGGTAGGTGGTAAACTTGGTAAATCAAAAGACAGACTGACTCTCCCCTATATATGATAATATCGTATTACAACGAGGCAAATCGTTCAAAGGTAAGAATGACTGAAATGTTCTTCCTACTCAAAGTGACCTTTGAAATACTTCCATTTTTTTCTCCATGATCGATATAAGTATGTATATAAGTAGTATAGGTATTTACTTACTATAGATCTAAGATGTACATATAAGTAAAACCCACCTATAATATCTACCTGTTATTAAGTGAGAATATTGGTGAGAATATTTTTCAAGTGTATAACACGATCGAATAAAGAAATAAAGAAATAAAGAAGACGAAAGACAAAAAAAAAAAAGAAAAAGAAAAAAAAAAAGGAAAGAAAGAAAGATTAAAAAAAGGAAAAGAGAAAAAAGAATAAAGGAATACAACAATAGTCGTCTTTTCTATTTCGAAAAGATTCACCAAGCACGCTTCTCTCTTTAAATCGACTGGCATATTTTCTTGTGCCTTTAAAAAAAGAAGAAAAAAAAAGGGGGGGGGGGGAAAAAAGAAAGAACGTTTTTAAAGATCCCGTAGTCTGGACGGCCGTCTGTCTCGGTTGCAAAGGCCGGTGAATTCTTTTAAAAATAGTTTGGAGACGTTAAACCGATGCTGTTAAATGGAAACAAAAAAAAAAAAAAAAGAAAAAAAAGAAGGAGAAAGAAATAAAGAAAGAAAAGAAAAGAAGAGGTAGATAGATACACAGAGAGAGAGAGAGAGAGAGAGAGAGAGAGAGAGAGAGAGAAATAGAAAAGACAAATTCTAATTTCAATTTGCTTTTGCTAAAATATATCTATGTACATACCTATAACATATGTATATATGCATACGTTTAACTATGTATTAACGAATACATTATATTTTCATGATAAATAATTTTCGTCGAAATATTTGATCGAACGTCGATGACGTCACTGTATAGTAATATTTAACTATGCGCCATGATTCAAATGTACCACGGATTTACAATACCCTAGGGTAAATTATACGTGTTTGTTATACAAAGTGTTACGAGAGAAAAAAAAAAAAAAGAGAGAAAGAAAAAAAAAAGAAAAAGAAAGGTGAAAAAGAAGGTAAAAAAAAAAGTAGGAAAAAGAAAAAGAAAAAGTAGACATTTCGTGAAAAAAAAAAAAAAAGAAGAAGAAAAAGGAAAAGAAACAAAGAGAAAAAAAATCGGAGAAATCCCTAAATATACATATGTAAGTAATTACTTCACGTATGTAAGTTTACGTGCACGAACAGATAAAATCGGTAATTTAAAATATTCAATGAGCGTGTATAGTATTATGTATTTTGAAAC
>NC_062188.1:3184507-3192007 GCF_912470025.1 Vespa velutina
GAGAGATAGAGAGATAGAGAGAGAGAGTTAAAGAGAGTTAAAGATAGATAGAAATATGTAGATACATAGATAGATAGATAAATAAAAAAAGAGAGAAAGAGAGAGAGAGAAAGAGAGAGACGAACTATCATCGTTATTCTTGAAAGCCTTTTCAAAGTCAAGTTTCAAAATAATGACACATGACAGAGGACAAAGCATTCTTAATCGGTAAAATAGAAATGTGAAATAAAAAGCAATATGGCAGAGAATGGAAATCGACCATATTGAAAGTTTTAAACAAATTATTAAAATTCCATTATTTCTTTTCTCTATTCGAAAGAAATCGTCGTCGTCGTCGTCGTCGTCGTCGTCGTCGTTGGCGTCGTTTTAAGAAAAAGAAATTTGCGTTATAATTAAAAGCCCTTATTGGGTAAGTATGAAATTTGTAGTTTTCTCAGCTTTGTAATTTTCCTTATCCTTCTCTTTCTCTCTCTCTCTCTCTCTCTCTCTCTCTCTCTCTCTCTCTCTCTCTCTCTCTCTCTCTCTCACCCATTCTCTACTATAGGACAAGGAGTTTAAGAGCTTGGGAAAGGATCGAAAGAGACAAAGACAGAGGAAGTCGCTCAAGCGCGATCGAGGTTGCATCAAGGATTCTTACAAAGGCACGATCTTTCTCTTTTTCTCTTTCTCTCTTTCTCTCTCTTTCTCTCTCTTTCTCTCTTTCTCTCTTTCTCTACCTGTTTATCTATCTCTATTTCTTTCTTCATTTATTTCTCATAGGTTGATTTTCTCTTTCTTGTCGGAATAGCAAGCAAATAATTAAATAAGTTAATAAATAAGTAAATAAATAAATACATACTCTTGTTATTTCGAATATGTAAAATATTGAAAGTACATAGATCTTAATCGTGGATCCATAAATTTTATCTTAGATCTTTTTTTTTTTTCTTCTAACAACTCCATCCAATATCATCTTCGTCTTCACCTTAAAATTCTTAAATTTTTTTCACAAATCATTTAGGTATTAATCAAGTATAGGTATTAATCAAGAGATAGATCTATTAATGAACGTTCTATTTGTAATTTGGAACATATGTATATATCTAATGAATAAAAAAAATCCGAAGGATTTGATCTCAGATAATTTGATTTTCTTACGATATGATACGATACGATACTATATCATATATTATATTATATTATATTATATTATATTATATTATATTATATTATACTATGCTATACTATATTATATGATACTTGTTACATGGATAACATGTTTACTTTGACGTAATCTTTAAGTGCAATACAATACTTGATTACTATCGCGAAGAATACGACTGAGATCGGAAGAGCAGATATTAGATACCGTCCGAATGTCGAGAGTAATAGATCGATCGAATCGAATCGGATCGGATCGGATCGGATCGGATAAATCTACGTACTGATTGTCTTATACAAAAAATCGATATAATATAATATAATATAATATAATATAATATAATTTAATTTAATTGCAATGAATAAATCGAATATTTATGTATGTATATATGCATATACGTATATATGTACGTATATATATAGTATGTATACATGTTTGTATGCATTTATCGTCATTCGTATTATCGTGTCGACATATTTTATGCAACGAGTTGCAAAAATACCGTCGGAGGAATATTACAAGTGAGAGAGAGAGAGAAAGAGAGAGAGAGAGAGAGAGAGAGAGAGAGAAAATGCAGTTTCGTGAAATTCATTTCGTTTTATGAAATCTGTAGCGAATATCGACATTGAAACTATTCTCTCGGTCTATTCAGTTGTACGCAAGGTCAAAGGTTTTTCACTCGGGTTAATATTTATCGTTGAACTCGATTTATGAACCTTACTTCTTCTCATTATCATTTCCGACGATCCGATTAGCGCGTGGATTCTTTTTATTCTTTTTCCTTTTTCCTTTTTCCTTCCACGTTTCTTTTTTTTTTCTTTTTTTTTTGTTTGTTTTTCTTTTTTTTTTCCTCTCTGTTTTACTCGTGCTGTGTAGATACATATTCCCGGAAATGCTTTTCTCATCTTCGATCCAGATATCATTATAGTATCTGTCGAACGGCAAGGATTTCTTGCAATAAAAAAAAAAATCAATTACTCGTAGTATCGTTAAAGTACATACATAGATGCACTTACATATACATATATATATACATATATATATATATACGTACAAACACGTACGTACATGCATATGTATGTAAGTAGGTACGTAATTTATCTTTATATTTGTGAAAGATAATCAAGAGCGGATAATCGCTATAACGATATATACATGTGTCTACGTATGTATATATATATATATATATATATATATATATACATATATATGTATGTATATATATATATATATAATAAAAGCACGATTACGCGATTACGTGCTCTGCGAGAAAATTTAAACGTTGTTATTTTCTTTTTCTTTATTTGTTCCTGTTTATTTTTTTTCCTTTTGTTTCTTTTTTTTCCTTTTTTTTTTCTTTTTTTTTTTTATACCTACCACCGAGTATTCCACTACCACTCGAACAATTCTTACCGATGCAATTTCCTGTGACTCGTCTGTCTTACGATCAATCACACGCGTTGCTCTTATAAGCGGTCGATCTCACGTCGCGTCGATGCGCTCTCGTGAGACACATTCTCGGATAAACGAAAGAGCATGTGAGAGAAAGAGACAGAAACCGAGAGAAACAGAGCGAGAGAGAGCGAGAGAGAGAGAGAGAGAGAGAAAAAAAGAGGAAAAAAATTTGAGAAAGAACAAGTCGAGTATGCGTTCTTCGTTCTCGAAATACCGGCTCGATGTTTCCCTGGAAGTCCGTTCCTTTTTGTACTTTGTCACTGTCACGTTAGTTATATAGAAAAGTCCAGTTGGGGGTGGAACGGGTTGTGGGGTGGGTTGACGGGTGGGGGGGGGAGGGAGGGAGGGAGGGAGGGAGGGACGGAGGATGAGAGGATGGGAGGAGGAGGATAAGAACGTAAAGAGCGCGGGAATTCGTAACATCGAGGAATCGTGTGTGTCTTATCTCTTGGAGATAACCATATACGAAGCTGATACTTAAACGAAAATGAAAACAAATAAAAGAAATATTAAGAGAGTGGAAAAAAAAAGAAAAGAAGAATAAATAAATAATAAATTAATAAACACAAACAAGTAAATACGATGAAGAACCATTTTCCCGGCGTAACTTCTTTTTACTATTGTCTCTTTATGCGTCGCGATTTTTCTTTTTATCTTTTCTTTTTCTTTTTTCTTTTTTTTTTCTTTTTTTTTTTTTGTTTTTTTCAACATACATACATAGACATAAAATTATCAATATTGCGTTCACAATAATTGAAAAAAAAAAAAATATACGAAAGTGCTTACATATTTATTTGTTTACATCGATGTTCTACACACTTGTTGTTAGATACGTACTACATACTTATTTACTTGTTTATTTAAACGCGTATTAAAAGTGAAGAATTCTCGTCGAAGAAATACGATCGATTATTCCATTCGACAATTATTAAAGACAAATGACGTATACGCGTAATCGTCATTAGTTTCTTTATTTTTTTCTTCTTCTTCTCTTTCTTTTTGTTTTATTACTTTTTTCTCTCTTTCTTTGTCTCTTTCTCTTCTTCTTTTTTTTTTTTTTCCTTTTTTTTTCTTTCTTTTTTTTTTTTTTTTACTCCTCTCTTTTTCCCGTCTCTCGGCAAACGTCACGCATGAAGCTGAAGGATTTTTTTCAAGTCTCATTTACGTCACAACCCTTCCTCTCTCTTTCTCTATCTATCATTCTCTTCTTGATATTAAGTGTACTAAGAATGATTCGTAAAAAAACAAGATGTCATTATAGTATAGATCGATCGATCACGAACAATAAATCCTAATTGTTTGTTACTTTTATATCGGATGTATGATCGTATCATGTATACCCTCTATATTACATATAAGATGGTCCATTACTATAATATTTTATCGATATGATAGTTAAGTATAAAATATATATATATATATATATATATATATATATATAATGTATATATACGTGTCTATATTAAGAGATATTAAAATCGATGTTAATAGATATTAAATTTGTTTAAAATTAAAAATCGCATGTGTTTCTCATCATTTCAAATCTATTGTTATTTGAGAAATATTTTTGCTTTTTTTCTTTTTTTATCTTTTTTTTTCTTAATTCATTGCAATTATCATTTACATTAAGATTAAGATAAACAATAAAACGTTATCGTATGACCTACGTTTTCCATAATCTTTCAGATATATTATTCATTTATCTAATATAAAACAAATTAAGATACAAGAAAATCTTACAAATTTTATCGTCCTATGCTAAGAGATCTATTCATCGTGGTTTCATAATGATAATTGATAATATCAATTTCTTGGAAAATTTCAATGTATTGGAGAGTTATCGATCGATCGATCGATCGATCGATCGATCGATCAAATCGAATCGAATCGAATCGAATCGAATCGAATCGAATGGAATGGAATCGAATCGAATCGAATTGAATGAAATCGAATCGATTCGAATCGGTACGAATCGGTTCGAATCGAAAGAGAGTTATAAATAACGAAAGGTGATAATGAAACTTAGGAAGAGTCTCGATCGGTGTCAGTGTGTCGAGATACATATTGATGACGTCACTCTTCAACCATCGTCAGATTCACATTCACCCTAACATATGTATCTAACATATATATGTATGTATGTATGTATGTTTTTCTCTTTCTAACAAGAAAAACGTAAGCATCGCGTAATACATTTCTCTACATTTATATATATATATATATATTAGGTGGACTGGAAAGTTATGTCGCTTCTTTAAATTAAATTCAAACGAATCAATTTTTAACAATTTTTAATAATTTTTAACAATCAAATATCGACATGCGCAGAAACGACATTACTTTCCGATCCACCTTATATATATACACATACATATATATATATATATAATATGTATGTATGTATGATGTGTGTATCTGCTACAATATATATATATATATATATATACATATATATATATATATAAAAGCATAGAAGCGAAAAGTGAAGGCAACCGATCGCACTTTCAGAGTGCCGCGACTTGCAGGATAATGTGTCTCGTGAGTTCCACTCTGTGCCCACGTAAAAACTGGTTCGTAAGACATCAAAGAAGCCGCTTATAAAGCTTTTCCGCAAGCTCCCAAGCAGCCGACATACGTTTCTTTGATATGTCCGATTCTATCAAGAGTTCCGTTTCTTCAGTGTTCACCTTACGTTTTATATTAATTCTATTCGGAATAATTAATATGTCTTTTTTATTCAATGATATCATTGAATATCTTTTTGGACAATAAAAATATCTGCATAAGTGTGTACGTGTACGTTTATGTGTATATGGGCTTATATAAGAGACAGGAATGTATACATTTTGACAAATTTTACTTAAAATCCAATATAAGTTGTAGTATATTATATCTGTCTAAATATGTATACGTACACATGTGCGCGCACGTATAAAAAAAAAAAAGAGATATATATATATATATATATATATATTTTTTCGATCACATTTGTTTGTACGATACGATTATAATTCTTTATCTAATACATAAATCAGTTCGTAATAAATATTTACATTAATAAAATTAAATTAAATTCTAATCTTTGTTCAAGTTTCGTTTTGTAAAACGAAAAATAAGATACACAAAATAAGATATATATATATGTATATATATATATATGTAAATACATCTAATACATATGTATGTATATATATAATTAAATGTATATGTGTAAATATATATATATATATATATATATATATGTATATATAATATATCTAATACATATGTATATATGTAAATAAATGTATATATATAAATATATACATATATATACATATTTTACTTATATCAAACGTGTTAACGACTACGAAACTTTCGTCTTGAAAGTCGTCTTAGCCGTTTTTTTAACGGAATCTCGCCTACGTCAGGTAAATTTGGCGATCGGTTGAAAAACGAGGAAGGGGATATCGTGCGTGGACGTCGTCAAGAAAGGATTTAACGAAGGACGACGTTCGTTCGTTCGTTCGTTCGTTCGTTCGTTCGTTCGTTCGTTCGTTCGTTCGTTCGGTCCGATAATTGGCCCGTTGTTCCTGTCCGAAGTTGCAGCACTTCCGCGTGTCTGTTATCTTTCTCCTTCTCTCTCTCTCTCTCTCTCTCTTTTTCTCTCTCTCTCTCTCTCTCTTTTTCTCTCTCTCTCTTTCTCTCTCTTTTTCTTTTTCTCGAAGAGCCTCACAGTAGCCTCGAGCAAAAACACCGCTACCGAAAAACGGGTTACATTGACGAAACTAACGGACGAGTACTAACCGAACCTGAAGAAGAATTTGATCGAGACCGATCGATCCATCGAGATAATTCCTTATACTTCTCGTTCTCATATTAAAAAAAAAAAAAGAAAAAAAAAAAAGGAAAAAAAAAAAGAAAAAAAAAAGGAAAAAAAAAAAAAAAAAGGAAAAGAAAAAAATTATTAAGACCCTCTCTCTCTCTCTCTCTCTCTCTCTCTCTCTCTCTCTCTCTCTCTCTTTGTTTACGATGTTCAAAAGACGAGCGCAAAAAAAAAAAGAGAAAAAGAAAGAATAAAAAAGGAAATAAATAAATCAAAAAGAAGTGAGATAAAAGTTTTGATGAAATTGTCAAATACTCGTCTTTCGCAAGATAACGCGATTCCACTCTCTCTCCTTCTCTCTCTCTCTCTCTCTCTCTCTCTCTCTCTCTCTCTCTCTCTCTCTCTCTCTCTCTCGATTGATGATACTAAGTTCTCGACACAAATGGATCAAATATTTGCAACAAGCCGTATGATTCATCATCTGTCGTCGCGCACTCTTTCTCTCTCTATCTCTCTATCTTTCTCTCTCTCTCTCTATCTATCTCTCTCTATGATATGGATATTAATTGTACGGATAATAGAAGTTGACACTGTTTAAAATGCCTGAAACAGGGACAGATACACACATTCTTCTTCTATCTCTTTCTCTATATCTTTCTCTATCTCTTTCTCTATCTCTCTCTCTATTTCTCTCTCTCTCTCTCTCGCTCTCTCTCGCTCTCTCTCGTCTTATATCTAAAATATAAATGAACGATTAAACGTCCACGTATCGTACAAATAGAACGATTCGATCTAGACTCGAATGAATTTTGAAAGTGGGAGAAAATTCGAAACTCTTTGGACATGCGTGCTCATTAGAAAAAAAAAAAAAAAAAAAAAAAAAAAAAAAAAAAAAAGAAAAAAAAAAATAATAATAAAATAAAATAAAAAGAAATAAATGGAAGTAATGATCGACGGAGAAAAATTAAGCAACAAAAAAAAGGAAAAGAAATGAAGAAGAAGAAGAAGAAGAAGAAGAAGAAGAAGAAGAAGAAGAAGAAATAGATAACGCTTATCGCAACGAATTTGTCAAAAATAATTCGTCGAATAACTCTTTCAA
>NC_062188.1:3197007-3204507 GCF_912470025.1 Vespa velutina
ATAATAATAATTAATTCGAAATATAATCTCGAAGGATTTTTAGAATGAAGTCTGATTAATATTATTATTAAAAACATTATTTATAAACATTCTTAAATTCACGTACCCCCCCCCCCCCCCCCCACGCATATACGCGTTGTACGATATTAAAAACACTAATGAATAATAATAATAATAATAATAATTAATTAGAAACATAAATCTGATTAATAATACGATTCTGATTAATAGTATTAATTTTTTTTTAATTATTCATTAAACGTTCTCAATTAATGTACCACAATACGCACGAATGAATAATAATAATAATTAATTTCGAAGTATCTAATCTTTGAGGAATTAAAAAAAAAAAAAAAAAAAAAAAAAAAAAAAAAAAAAACAAAAGGAAATTTCGATTAACCGTACAATGGATAAACAGTTGTTAAATAAAAAAAGAAATATCATAATTTGTCTACGTATAAAAATCATATATATAAAAAGAAAAAAAAAAGAAAAAAAAAAAAAAAAAAAAGAAAAAAGAAAAAGAAGAAAAAGAAAAAAGAAAAGAAAAAAACAAAAATCGATCATCGGGGAATGCAAAAGAAGATCTATAAGAAGTACGAGTTTACGAGTTCTTTATTATGCAGATAACTTATAACTCGTGATTTCGCGTTATCACTGCCTGTCAAATCTAATAACCGTCGTTGCTGTGTACTACCGTGTGTCGTGCGTAAAGAGAATGGAAACACTGAGTTTACTCATCGTAGTCGTTGTGGCATAGTGCCAGTGGTGCTCAAAAGCATTAACAACGACCGCTAAGAAACGTGTTTCTCGTTGAGGCGTTTTTTCTTACATCAACACACGTAAATATATATTGGTATAAGAAAATATATATATATATATATATATATATATATATATATATACACGTTTATATGAATAAACGTTTCTCGCTCGTGTACACACTTTCCTTCCTGAATTCGTTCGTTCCACATACCGTAGTAACAACGATTTCAGATATGCTAATCGCTCGTTACGGTAACACCGAGCACGACTTTCTGCGCCATCGTGAAAACCAAAATTTCGTAATATACCATGTCGATTAATATTTCGTAGTAAGAGACCCACACTATACACGGGGCGGAGGAGGCGGGGGGGGGGGGGTCGGAGGGAGATTTAGAAAGAATATTAAAAGTAAAAAAAGGTAAAAAGAATTATAAGGAAAAAGAAAAAGTAGAATCTTTCACTCTATCTCCGTCTCTCTCAAACGGACATACACACATACACACACACACACACACACACATTCACATCCATACACATATCATGCACGCAACATACGCAAGCGCAAGCGCGAACAAGGACACGTGCAACGAAAGAAAAAAAATGGAAACTCGTGAAAAATTTCTTTGAATTGCAGTCATAAGAAAGAGAAAGAGAAAAATGGATAAAAAGAGAGGAAGAGAGAAAGAGAGAGAGAGAGAGAGAGAGAGAGAGAGAAAATGTTTTTATCAAGCCTATGGAAATACATATATACATAAATATATACTCTTTCCTTTTTTTTTCTTCTTTTTTTTCTTTTCTTTCTCTCTCTCTCTCTCTCTCTCTCTCTCTCTTTCTCTCCCTTACTTTTCATAGGGTAACTTTTACCGCAGATTTTGCATGTACACATTGTACGTGATAAAGTAGACGCATACGCATATAGAGAGGATAGATATAGGACTGTGCAAAAGAACAGAGAGGAGAAGAACGACGTATGCGTTACAATCGGTACCTTCTCGACCCACTTTTTCTGAGAAAGGCCCGACCTCGCTTTTCTCCCGGTTTGTAGCGGCAGATACGCGCCACTTTTCCTCGCGTCCTCGTGTTCTATGCAGCGTGACGTTAGCAGATGTAACACCGTGAAACCTCTGGCCGGGTATATACCGCTAATGGCACTCGCGAGAAACATCCGACTGACGAACGCAGGAGTCTTTACTTATACACGTGCGCGCTAATTACAAACGACAACGATCATGACGACAATCATGACGACGATGACGACTATAACGACGTCCATGACGACGATGACGACGTCCATGACGACGATGACGATAATGACGCCCATGACGATGATGACGACGTCCATGACGACGATGACGACAATGGCGATGACGACAACGAGTGGAAAATTAGATCCGTTTCTTTCTCTTTCTCTCTCTCTCTCTCTCTCTCTCTCCCTCTTTCTTTTCATAAAGAAAGAAAGAAAAAAATATAAAGATAAATAAGGGAGAAAAAACATGAAAGAATTCGATAACAATTAAATAGAACAATAGGAATCTCGATCGGATAAGTTTTCTATCTCTTTTTTGTGCAACATCGATAAATGTTGTTACGAAATGTCAAGGATGATTTGAACTTTAACCCTCGAAAAATGCAAAATCCTTTGACACGCCTTCAATTGTTGAAAAAGAAAGTGTAGGTCTATCATATATGCATACCTAATGTATGTATGTATCTATGTATCTCTGTATCTCTGTATGTATTTGTATATGTGTGTATGTGTGTTTAATTATTTGTATCAATTGAAAAACCAAAAAAAGTAATAATAATAATAATAATAATAATAATAATAATAATAATAATAATAATAATAATAATAATAATAATAATAATCAGAACGATTCATATTCGTTATCTTCGATCCAATCTAACAAATTATGTATAATATACATTTACATATACATACATATATATATATATATATATATATATACATACTTAAAACTATCTTTGTAATTTTTTCTTTTTCTTCTTCCTTTTTTTTCGTTTCTTTCTTAAATACCAAATCCTTTTTTTTACACTGTCTTCCTCTTTTTATTTTTCTTTTTCTTTTTTTGTTTCTAACGCAATATCGCTTAGCTTGCCAGGCAATAAATATTTTTTGTTCGCGATAACACAGTGTATCGGTGTAATAGCACTTGGTGGATCTGCAGCCGGTGTGAGCCAACGTTAAATGGACGTTACAAGGAGTAGTATTGTGTCGTGTTACCCGCAAGGTTACCACCATCCATCACAATTTATGACGCTTTCTGTATATCCTTACGTCAGTGGAAAGGAGAGAGAGAGAGAGAGAGAGAGAGAGAGAGAGAGAGAAAAGGGGGGAGTTAAAAAGACAGAGAGAAACTCGCAATGCAATACTACCAGGTGGAAGAGAATTGCTCGAAGGTTGATCACCACCGATCAGCTGATCGTCTCGTCCCTCAACGTTCCGTACATTAACCCTTTGCGATCTTACGTCGTACCTGACTCGACATCTTTCTAATACGTGATACATAAAATTTGTGTGTCTCTATGTGCGTACGTGTGTATGTTTGTGTGTGTATGTGCATATTTCGAAAAATAAAAAAAAATAAAAAAAGAAATATAAAAAAGAAAAAAAATATTATGAAATACATATGTCAGAAAATTTTTATGAAAATTAATATCATTTAATTAAAATATTGGATCGTTATATTATATATATATATATATATTGCGTTGGTCAAGAAATAATTTTGTAATTTTTAATATCGTATCGATTCAAACATATACATGTTCATTCGTGATTTTTGAAAAATCCATTACAATTTATTTTCGAGACTTTTCGAAACTTTTTTCTTTCTCTTTTTTTTCTTTTTTCTTATTCTAATCGTAAATAAATTCGCAGTACTTCGTGATTTTATATTTTAAATGAAAAATGCTCATTGAAAATAAAATCTTTCAAGGGAAAGGAATGATGATAAAAAAAAGAAAATAAAAAAAAAAAAAGAAAGAAAAAGACGAATTACCTAAAACACAAAAAACAAATGTCCTAACTTTTGATGCATCGTATGATTAAAAATTCTTATGTCACTTATTTACAAGAACTCCGGATATCTTTATATTAAATGGATTTATTGAATGAAATTATCGAAGGTACTCATTTTTACGAACATATTTATTGTTTCCTCTTCTCATTTTTCAATTTATGCGGGTAGCTTGTATAAAAAAGCATAAAGTGTTCTTATATATATATATATATATATATATATATATGTATATATATATTTACTCGCATAACTACCCTTTGTCGGGCACCTTATTCAATGAACAAAAGATCAGTAACGGATATAGCTTTCAAGGGGCTCGTGAGGTGTTAGAAATCTTTCGAGACCCTTTCCTCTATTAAAGTAAATCAATTATCTACAATATAAGTATAATACATACGTATATATTCATTTATGTATATATTTTTTTTTTTCGATTCGAATGTCTCTCCACAGTTTTTGACAAATTGAAAAATATATTGTTCAAACTACAATTATAATCACAAATATATAATAGAAATAAAAATGATACGAATGTTCATTAATATCAAATGAAAAAATTTTGTAAATATTATATATCACAATATAATATTTATATCATCGTATATATATATATATATGTGTGTGTGTGTATGTGTGTGTTTGTGTTTGTATGTGTGTGATGTATATGAAGATTTCTATTATGTGGGACTCGAAACGATCGTCTTTCAACGCTTTCACGTAAAATACTTTCCTGCAAATGAATACAATTTCCGTCGATCGAAAGCTATAATACGTGTATCAATACGATCGATAAAATGTTAATCACTTTCGAAACGTGCCTCTAATGGTGCCTCTAATGTTTTCCTCGTTATATTCTAACTTCTAATGATATACATACACACATACATACACACGTACACACGTATATTATAATAAATAGTTCTTACGATATAATATTTTACGAGATCGTTTTGTAAACACTCTCTCTCTCTCTCTCTCTCTCTCTCTCTCCCTCCCTTTCTCTCTCTCTCATTTTCTCTCGAGCACAATGGAAAGTAAACGCGAAACTAAGAACACGAATTTCGACGGGAGAATACGAATGAAGAAATCCCCCTGTGTCGTTTCAGGATATTGTTTATAAATTCGGAAAAGAACAGAGTACTGTGGAAAGTCAAGAATGCATTTTTTAAAGCGAATTCGATCGTACGCACATAAAATGCATATACGTGTGCGTGTAAATATGAATGTGTATATGTATGCGTATGTGTTATGTGTCACGAACTTAAAAATAAAGTCGGTCTTTATGTGCGATACTGCAGTGATTCGAATCCTCTTTTCGACGGTACGACGAATATATTAATCGAATTTTAAATCCAAAAATAAAAGAGAGAGAGAGAGAGAGAGAGAGAGAGAAAGAGAGAGGGAGAGAGGGAGAATATAAATAAAAAAAATTAATAATACACAATTAACCATTCGATATCTATGCGTATAACAAAAAATGAAAGATATCGAGGGGCGGGAGTCGGGGGGATGGGGATTGAGAGGGAGAGGGATAAAAAAAAAAGAAAAGAAAAAAAGAAGTATGAAAATGTAATACAATTCATATCGACGTATAAAATATTCTTATCAAAGTAAAATATTACTTTGAAAATTTCTGATTAGACCGAAAGTCGATACCTGTAACCTATCGATATTATTACAAAAGTAACCACGTTTATGAGGTTATCGTGGAAAATCATTTTCGAAAGATTCCCGATCAAAGTTTCTTCCCCCTCACTATCCTCGACGAATATTTTAATTCAATTTTAAATGGAAACAAAATAGAAGAGAGAGAGAGAGAGAGAGAGAGAGAGAGAGAGTATAAATAAAAAGAAAAAAAAAGAAACAACAAAAACAAAAAGAAAAGAAAAGGAAAGAAAGAACATACAAAATTAACCGTTCGATATCGATGCATATAACAATAAATAAAAGATATTGAGGGACGTAATATAATTCGTATCTCACGTAAAATATTACTTTGAAAATTTCTGGTTAGGGCAGAAGTCGATACGTGTAACATATCGATATTATTACAAAGTAACCATGTTTACGAGGTTATAGTGGAAAACCATTTCGTAAAGGTTCCCGTACGTTAACGAAATAAAACCAAATGTATATTATAAAGAATTTTGTATAAACACATACGCAAACACACACAGGCACACACAGACATCTCTCTCTCCCTATGTGTGTGTGTGTGTGTGTGTATTGTATGTATGAACACATAGATAGATAAAAGATTGGCTGAACGGTGGAAGACGATAAAAGGGCCTGTTCGATCGCAAATTGCGATGCGGTGTGCACACCGCATCGAGGCATCCTTTTTGATAAGAGTGTGCACTTATATATGTATCTACGTATACATACATATATGCATATATATATATATATATATATATATATATATATATGTACGTATGATATGTATGTATGATTAGAGCCGAGTCAGCGCGTTCGTGGCAATTGTGTTTTTGCGCACGATGGAATTCGAGTAGAATGACAACGACAATGACGATAACAGGCACGAGAAGGACAAAAAGAAAAAGAAGAAGTAAGAGAAGGAGGAAGAGGAGGAGAAGGAGAAGAAGAAGAAGAAGGAGAAGAAGAAGAAAAGAAAAGAAAAGAAGGGCGAGGACGAGGTCGGTGTTCCGGGTGTTCTCGCCTACCATCGCGAGTGATTGACTGACTGGCACGCGCCTGCCTGCCAGCCTGCCTTCCTTCCATTTCGCAATGATTGCAACGAATGTGAGCTTGGCTCGTGGAAAGTCGCGACGTTGAAAAAAAATCACGATCTTATTTCAAGCTTGCTCACGCACCAGAGCCTAACAGAAGAGATATACTCTATACCGACTGATACTTATCTTTACAAATCCCTACGTATACATATTGTATATAAGCGTAATCTATACGCTTATAGATACATATGTATGTGCATATGTGTGCGTAAACTCTGCTTATAAATGTTTATTATAGCGGGGGAGAGAAAGAGAGAGAGAGAGAGAGAGAGAGAGAGAGGGAGAGAGAGGATGATAGTGTGTATATGAAAGAAAAAAAGAGAGAGGGAGAGAGAGAGAGAAACATATGTTTTGTGTCTCATATTCTATCGGTTCATTCTAATAAGAGAGAAAGAGAAAGAGAAAGAGAGAGAGGAGAGGGGGAAAAGAAAAGGTAAAAAAGAAATATACAAGCGAAATATATTTATCATAAATTTAAGTCGAATTTAAAAATAATTTTGATTTTCTGCGAGATTCTGTTCGTATGTTGAAAAGAAAAGGAAAAAGAAAAAAAGAAAAGGAAAGAGAAAATATTCATACATATACATACACACACATTTATATATGTATATATATACACACACTTTATCTTGCTTTTCTTATTTATACTTTCTTTCTTTTTTCCAATTTACTTTTCATTGTTTCTTTTTTTTTTTTTTTTTTTTTTTTTTTTTTGATAAATAAATAAATAAGAATATACGTGTCTCCGTTCTTTTCTTTTGTTATTTCATTTTTATCACTTGCGTATGTGTGCATATATGTATAATAGAAATTTAAAAGACCATACAAATAATTATTGTACATCATTGTAATTGGATCGTCGTGATAAAAATAAAAATAAAAGAAAGAAATGTAAAACATGTGAAAAAAGAACAAACAAACAAACAAACAAAAAAATA
>NC_062188.1:3209507-3244507 GCF_912470025.1 Vespa velutina
TATATATATATATATACACACACCTGTTACCGTAATGACTCAAATTTCGATAGTTAATTACCGTTATTAAGGAACAATCTTACAAGCGTTAATTCGTGAAAGTTAGTTTGTCCGTTTGTCGCAGTGTCCAAAATAATTCCACCAATTAACTTTTATTCGTCAATTCGGTCAAACAATCGAATCGTAATGACCGATAATATTACTTTTTTTTTTAAATACGAAGAGTAAAAACCATACACACGTTTCATTTCGAACAAACGCGTAAATGGTAATTGTTAATTGTCTCGCGAATATTTGAATCTATTCAATTCCAAAGATCGTGTCGAATGACAAATGACTCGATTATTAATCTTTACGAATGTTAACGATCAACGATGGTAATGAAGAAAAAGGTCGATTAAAAAAAAAAAAAAAAAAAAAAAAAAAAAAAAAAAAGAAAAAAAGAAAAAAAGGAAGAAAGAAAGAGAAAAGAAAAACAGACAAAAATATTCTGAAGGTCGACTCGTCAAGTTTCATTCGAATTATATAAAATCTCTGCAAGCGGGAACCGTGTGTATCTATATCTTTCTAAAAAAAGAAAAAGAAAAAAAAAAAAAAGAAAAGAAAAAAAAAGAAGGAAAAAAGAAAAAAGCATAAATAAAGATAAAAGAAAAAAGACCGGAAAAAAGAATAAAAATGTATACGCCAACTTACTAGTATTACCGATTCAACAAACGGTACATTCGTTCATTGTTAAGAAACGCGAAACAGTATGTAAACGTCATAAAGAACAAACAGTAGGATAGAATAGTCGGCCATGATGCGTTAACGTTGCGCGTAGAGTGGCCATCCGCGATCCATCTTGCGTAACCTATTTACCGGCAAAGTGGTACGAGTACATATGACATAATCCGGTGCAGCAGCACGCTCCGCGCTTAGATCCGATCTCTCCGTAGAGAACACTATTTTAAAACAGCCTACGCGGGACGCATGCGCCTCAAACTCGTACGGACGCGCATCGTTGCGCAATTTCGCTTCCCTAGACACGTATGTGTGTGTGTGTGTGTGTACGTGTGTGTGTGTGTGTGTGTGTGCGTGTATGTGTGTTGGACGGAGAAACGAACAACGCTCTCTTACGGTGTATTATATAGCGCGATGCGCGAATATAACGAGCAAATTTCAAAGCAAATTTGAAAAAAAAAGAAGAAAGAAAAACGACAAAAAAATAATTGAAGAATTTTTTCAAAATCAATCGAAAAAAATGTATATATATATATATATGACGGAAACAAATATTTGAGATATACACAATCCAATCTTCCACAATCTGAATAATTTTTTATCAATAGTTTATCATTTTAAATATTGTTTATCTACTAATTGATTAATTATTGTCATGTAGTTAAATTGTAAGAATTAAAAAGATGGCGGAAGAAAGAAAAATGTCGGCTATGCGCGAGTGTACGAAAGGAAACGTCGAAATTTGTAAAAAATTTCTCACCACTAGAGAGATAAGAGAGAGAGAGAGAGAGAGAGAGAGCGCGAGCGAGAGAGAGAGAGAGAGTGAGAGGAATGAAGAGAAACGTATTCGTGGTAACCTTGAATTCGGAAGAGTGAATCCGACCACCTGTCGACGCGTTAGACGAACATCAACGCGCCATTGATCGCAGATGCTAGGTTAGAGTCGGCCGAATGTCGGCCATGATGGCGCGCGACACGCGAATTGGACGAACTTAGTCATTTCGCGAAACGACAAATTTCTGATATGAAAACAAACGACATATGGAGGGGCAGAATGGAGGTCTAAAAAAAGAAAAAGAAAAAAAGAAAAAAGAAATAAAAAGAGAGAAAAGAATAATTGAGAACGATAGACAAAGAACGTCGTCGATAAAATAAGTTGATTGCGTTGATTGCGTTGATTGACAAAGAGAAGAACAAAGAAGTGTACGATAAAAAAGAAAAGAAAAAAAAAAAAAAAAAGAAAAAAAAGGAGAAAGAGAGAAAGAAAGAAAATAAGAAGTCAGCGAGGCATCTTAAAGAGATAAGGCGAACCGGCAATTTACCGGAAGCGTCAGAAAGTTGAAGATAAAGCGAGGTCGATCAATTACTGTTGCGAGAGCAACGCATATATTACATAGATACATACATATATATATATATATATATATATATATATATATATATATATATACGCACATATGTGTACGTACGTATATATGCATGTATATACTATATGTATATATGTATGCACGTACGTATGTCTTCTGTGTTGTATGAAGAGACTTTCGACGGCGACGTCACTCGTCGTCGCGTTGCGATGCGCCGTCTTCGGCCTTTATCATCGTCGTCTTTCTTTCTCTCTTGTTTACGTCCCGTCCCTCCCCTATCCCATCCATCCCACCCAACGCCGCACCACCCTCTAACTCCTCGTCTATCTCCTCTCATACTCCTCGTATACTCGTATTCAATCAGTTTTGAGTGCCAAATTGTTGGGATCGCATTTCCCCTGTTCAAGTGCGAGATCCAAAAGTGCGAAACCTACCATCATCCATCATACGTCAGTTAATAGAGTATCTGCATCCCACGCATGGATTTTTCTCGATGTCTTGTCCTTTATTACTACGTTACCATTTATAGAGACAATATTTATTGATTACTTGTGATACATAAAAAGCGAGAGCGAGAGCGAGAGAGAGAGAGAGAGAGAGAGAGAGAGAGAGAGAGAAGGAGAGAGAGTGAGAGAAAAGAAAAACTCTCTTAAATCAATTAACGATCGAATTCGTCAAGACGATGACGTGTAAAGAAAAAAGAAAACAAAAAAAAAAAAAAAAAGAAATAGCGTGCGATCGCGACATTTTAACCTATCATTAAAATGGGATCGAAGGAAAATTAGTTAACTCCATTATCACGTCTTCCCTACTTCTACTTGATATTTATCGATAAGAAACGGGAAAGGTAAACGCAATAGCGACGCTTTTATGGTGCGGATTCATTTTTTGCAGACACATGAACGTTTAAAATCCATGTGTTCCCTCATACATATACACACACACACACACACACATACACATTAGCATATACAACGAAAGTAAACTAGAAGAAGAAGATGATGATGATGATGACAACGAAGCAACGACGACGACGACGACGACGACGACAACGATGATGATGATGATGAAGATTATGATGATGATGATGAAGAATAAGAAGAACAAGAAGAAGAAAAAAAAGAAGACGGATGAAAGATTAGAAGAAGAGAGGTGCAAACATCGGAGCCGGTTAAGTTCGGTCAGCCGGTCGCCGGGCTATCTATCTTTGGATACGCGCGCGTATACGAAGTGCGCGTACCTCTTGCTCAATCGGCTCGCACCCGTATACCGGTGACCAGTGACACCGTTAAACGCGGCCATTATTTCGAATGCGCCTGCCGGCCCGGATATTTCCGTTGGCGACCGTACATAGCGAGGACGTGCGAGACACAGCCGTCGATGCCGGCTAAATGAGATCTCTTTTCCAGACTCTCTTTCTTTCTTTCTTTCTTTCTTTCTTTCTTTCTTTCTCTCTTCCTCTCTCTGTCTCTTTCTACGTGACGATTTATCTTTGATGAAAAAAAGAAACGTAGGACCTAAGACAAATATCATTTTCTTTGTTCACTTGAAAATTCTTATCCCGCTCGTGAGATTGTTTACTTAAACAAATAATAACGTTATAGTCTAATTATAAATTGTTATCAATTAATCGATATGTTATCTTTCTTTCTCTCTCTCTCTTTCTCTTACTCACTCGCGTTCTCTTTCTCTTTCTTTATCTTTAACGATATCAGAATTCTCACAATTTACCGTGTAAAATTGATGAACATCGCTTTTTTCTTCCCCCTTTTTTTTTTTTTTTTAATTTCTTATTTAGGCAAAATTTGTTACGTTCGATCGAACTACCATAAAGTATATTTACTCTTACGTTTTAAACGCTCTCTCGTTTATCTCGTTTAATGAACTACGATAAATGGTATATCTCGGATTAGGAAAATGATTTATCAATATGTATGTATTTTGAAATTAAATAAAAAAAAACAAAAAGAGAAAGAGAGAAAGAGAGAGAGAACAAGTGAAAAAGAAAAGTGAAAAAGAAAAGAGGAAAAGAGGAAAAGAAAGAAAGAAGGAAAGAAAGAAATCGAAAAGATCACAGGATCACTTTGAAGAATAGAAAGAAAATATTTTAAATACCCTCGATATAAATCTTTCACATCAAAACCGGATGCTCTTACCGCACATATACATACATACATATATATATATATATATATATATATATATATATATATATATATAATAGCGCAAAGATCCAATTCCTTTTTCCACTGGGTTCACTCTTATGCGTAAAGTTTCCACGAAATAGAAGCGTGGTCACGCCTGAGCTGCCTAACGGAGGTAGAAAAGATATTGCGTTAACGCGTGTGTTCCACTTGGGGCTCTCACCTGTACCTGTTATAGACGGTTTACACCGTCATGTTTGAACCACCCTCTCTCTCTTTCTAACACTAACTCTATATCTTTGTATCAGTATGTCTATATCTATATCTATCTATCTATCTATCTATCTATCTATCTCTCTTTTTCTTTCTCTTGATCTCGATCTATCTGTTCATTTATCTCTTTTAATCCTTGGAATTTACCTGATTCGAATAACGAGCGAAATCGCCTTTCCATTTCCCTTGCCTCGACATTTTTTTCATTCATTCCATCTCTCTCTCTCTCTCTCTCTCTCTCTCTTTCTCTCTTGCTCTATCTCTATCTATCTATCTATCTATTTCTAATTATTAAGACACAGTTTGGTATGTATTATAATGTGTGTATATCTGTACAAAAAGATTAGAATTTTCTTAATCTTTCTATGTATTTGTGTATGTGTGTGTGTGTGTGTGCGCGTGTCTATGTGTAATAAAATTTCGTAAATCTAGTATTATATAAATTTCTCTATTCTTATATATTTCAAGCAAAGTACAAAAGAAATATTCTTCTTAATCGTCAAAAATTAATTTCATAAGGGGAAAAAAAAAAAAAGAAAAAGAAAAAGAAAAAGGAAAAAGGAGGAAGAAAAACAAAAAAAGAAAGGAAAGAAAAAATGATCGTTACAGCTGATTCATTAAATGATACAATATATTATCAAACAATTGTACGACGAATCGGTAATAATGATTTTGAATGAATATTCAAAGGTAACATTTATTGTTTATGTGCTCAGCTATTTTCACAATCTTTATCCAATAACGTGTATAGCGTTTTTTTATCGAAGGCTTCTCGACCTTGTAGACTATATATATAATATGTATATATATATATATATATATATATATATATATATATATATA
This sequence comes from Vespa velutina, assembly GCF_912470025.1. Taxonomy (NCBI): domain Eukaryota; kingdom Metazoa; phylum Arthropoda; class Insecta; order Hymenoptera; family Vespidae; genus Vespa; species Vespa velutina. Next base: position 3,214,855 of record NC_062188.1, read on the forward strand.
AAGCAACTGTTCCTTTTTTTTCTATGTATATGCATACATGTATATATTATTATAAATCGTTGATGATGAAAAACAAACAGATTTTTTTCTTAAATCATTATTATTATTATTATTATTATTATTATTATTATTATTATTATTATTATTATTATTATTATTATTATTATTATCATTATGAAATCTCTACGTTACCATGATTCTCAATTATTTTTTATAAACGCCACTTTACCTTACTTGGCATTAAATTATTTTACCAGCTAATTTTCGAGATAGAAATAGAAATAGAAAGAAAGAGAGAGAGAGAGAGCGAGAGAGAGAGAGAGAGAGAGAGAGAGAGGGAGAGAGAGAGAGAGAAAGAGAAAATAATTATTCGTCGTATTCTTCATTGTTCAAATTTTATTTTTACTTCTTTTCTTTTTCTTTTGCTTTTTACTTGTTTTTTTTTTCTTTTTTTTTTTTTTTTTTTTTTTTAACGCGGGCCTCTTTAAAACACCAAGCATAGGTAACCCAGATTGGAAACCCGTTGTTCTCTACGTGATGTCACTACGTTCGAAAGGAAACAAAACAAAAATAAGAAAAATGAGAAGAAAAAAGAACTTAAAGAAAAAGAAGAAGAAGAAGAAGAAGAAGAAGAAGAAGATGATGATGGTGACGATAATGATAATGACGATGATGATTATGACGATGACGATGATGATGACGATAATGATGATGATGCTGACGATAATGATGATGATGATGATGATGATGATGATGATGATGATGATGATTATGAATTAGAAGAAAAAGGAAAAGAAAAAAAGGAAGTTGGTAAAGTAGGAAGAAATCGCGTTTAAATTTGATTCGATGCGTTCCTTTCATAGTAGGTATACTACGCGGTGGCGCGTAGTACGGTAACGCTTCTCTCCTTTACAAATCTAGCCGCGCCCACGTAGCGGTATCGAGAGCAAAACGTGGATATATTTCCTTGCCACGCCTGACCAAGCGCGACACGCTACACGCTACACGCTACAACACGCTACACGCTTTTACTCTATCCCCCTTTTGCACATTTTACGCGATATTCGTATACATACATACATACATACATATATATAGATAAAGCGTTTACCACCCGCTGTGCCATAGTCGTCGGTATCTTTTCAAAAATCATTAAGAAAAAATGAAAAAGAAAAAAAAAAAAAAAAATATATATATATATATATATATATATATATATATATATATATATATATATATATGCTGACATAGAGATTCGATAAAGAAAAACAAAAAAAAGAACCATTTCTTTTTTCATTATCAACGATTTATAATAATACACCCACACACAGAGGGAAAAAAAAATATATATATATATATATATAAAGAGAGAGAGAGAAAGAGAGAGAGAAATCTCTAGAGAAAGAACCGTGAGTAACTCGATTCATATAGATTTCCAATCGAATAACATGGCTTTTAAACTTTATCGTGTCTGAATCTATCGAAAAATTCAAATTTACATTGCTTCTTCTTAATCGTTATCGCTACGAACAGTAATAAAGCTGCCAAATGCATTTTTTATCGTTCGTACGTATGCGTGTGTGTGGGTTGTACGGATGTATGCATTAGTATTAGTATTTGTTTGTGTTTTTAATATTATCTACGTAATATTAATTCACGATGAATATGAATTATATGAAAAGCAGATTATTTTTGTTTTTTTTAATTCATCAAAATTTTTTCCTAACTATTCTCTTTAGTTTACGAATGTAAAATGATTAGATTTATAGAACGTACGATCGAATGTTACGATTAATAGACTAAACGACAACGAAGTAATTTATACTTTTTTTTCTATTTTAAAAAACGAATAAACGATCTGAACTTAGATACTTAACAAAATACATACGTTTTTTCTATCCTAAATCTAAACCATCGATACTATCAATCTCTCTCTCTCTCTCTCTTTCTCTCTATCTCTCTCTCTTTTAAAATCAAAGTATAAAGTCCCTGTTTAATATCGAACGATACCAGTTAGATAATGGGGTTTGTGCCAAAAGTTTCTAGACTAATATAGTCTCTTACGATATTTCGAAAGAAAGAAAGAAAGAAAAAAAAGAAAAGAGAAAAAGAAAAAAAGAAAGAAGAAAGAAAAAGAAAATATTAATCTACACTAAAGTCTTAAAAAAGAATGTAATCGATTTGTTATAATCATCTAGTAACTTATTGCCCCTAGAAAATACCGTTTACCTAGAGTTATCTAAAGTTTTCTGTTTAAAGAAGAAGAAGATCAAGTAAAGAAGAACAGGAAGAAGGCAAAAAGACAGAAACAGGATAATAGATTTAAAATAGTAAATATATATATATATACATATATATATACACATATATATGTATATATAAGAAAATGTTAAGCGTTACTTGTAATCACATACATATATATATATATATATACATAAAATAAATATGTATATATATATATGTATAATATATATATACAAGTATATAAACATATGTATATGTATACCTACGTACAAATATATAAATATATGCATATATCTGTATACACACACACACACACACACACACACGTATGTATATTTATACGATTACATTTTCTAATATGAGCTTTGATTTTCATTCGATTACTTACATACATACATACATATGTGTATGTATGTGTGTGTATACATATATATAAAATCGAAGCTTACATTAGAGAGGTGATCGTGAAGTAGGTATAGTAAAGAGAAGTGGGGAAAGTCGAAAGTCGAAAGCGCGCTTCGTTTCGAGCGGCGCTTACATCACGAGGATGTAGCAGCATTGGCGTTGCTAGTGAGGAGAGGAAGGAAAGAAAATCCCAGCCAGCCGGCCGGCCTCTTCCCCGTTTCCACCTCCTCACAACCATCCAATCCATCCTCCTCCATAACCTCCTCGTCCCTACTTCTACTCTTGTCGTTCCCGTGAGTGCCGCGGGGAACGGGCCGGCTTGCTCATGCGCACGACGTAAATGGGCCACACGCTCGTCGGTCCGCTTTAGGAACGAGGTCACGAAAATTAAATTTTCTGATTAACGGCACGCACACGCCCGGGATAGTAAGAGAGAAAGAGAAAGAAAGAAAGAGATAGAGATAAATAGAGAGAGAAAGAGAGAGAGAGAGAGAGAGAGAGAGAGAGAGAGATGATGATATATACTCAACATCATCATCATCATCATCTTTTTCTTTTTCTTCTTCTTCTTCTTCTTCTTCTTCATTCTTCTTCTTTCTTTTATTTTTCTTCTTCTTCCCCCATCTTATCCCAATCTTATCCTAATATTACATAGGAAAAATTCATGTTTCTTAAGAGTTTAAATCAATTCATTCTTTTCTTTCTTTCTTTCTTTCTTTCTTTTCTTCTTTTTTTTTTTTCTTCCCATTATTGTTGAGTCATCGGGATTTTCCTAGTTCCAATTAAATAACTGGTAACTTTTATCGACATATGTGATCTTAAATGAATTTCTCTCTTCTCTCTCTCTCTCTCTCTCTCTCTCTCTCTCTCTCTCTCTCTCTTCTTTCTTGATACCGTTTTAACGATTTCGAGAATATCATGTTGAGATCATGAATGAAAAAGAGGAAAAGTAATAAAATGGAATAAATATATTTGGAGGGCTCAATTTTACTCATGAAAAATCTTACCCGTTTTTTTCTTTTTTTTGTATCATCGAGATCTTCGAAATTTTAATTAACGAGTAATTTCGATCGACGTATATGATCTTAAACGATCTTCTCTCTCTCTTTCTCTCTCTCTCTCTCTCTCTCTCTCTCTCTCTCTCTTTCTCTCTTTCTCTCTTTGGTATTATTTTAACGCGTTTGAGAATGTTATGCTGAGATCATCAGAGAGAAAGAGGGATAGATAGACAGAGGGATAGAGTGACAGAGATAGAATACCTACTATGTGCTTTGTTGTATTATGTTTGGATGCAGTTCTTATATATATATATATATATATATATATATATATATATATATATATACGATGCAACGCGATACTGTGCGCGTGCGAATCAAAGACAAAGGTGATAGAAATTGAATGTGAACAACAGTAATAGTTCCGATGATAATGGTGGTGATGGTGGTAGTAATCAGCGTCGATTCTTTTCATACAATCTAAGTATACCGATCGTAATTTCTATTTTTATTTTTATTTTACGATTAGAAACTAACTAACTTGAATTTACATTAATACGTAATCGTTTATTGTTATTATTATTATTATTATTATTATTATTATTATTATTATTATTATTATTATTATTATTATTATTAGTAGTAGTAGTAGTAGTAGTAGTAGTAGTAGTAGTAGTAGTAGTAGTAGTAGTAGTAGTATTAATTAAATATAAAATATAAATTTTATGATTCATATATTAAATTTAAATGATAAAATGTAATTGAAAATATACAAATATTATTATTTACGATCATAAATATGTTACAATAATTATATTGTAGTAATCAATATTAATTTTAATAATAAAAACGATCAAATAATAAAGAATTATAACAAAGCATGTTTGATCAATCGACAATTAAATTCTTTTCCCATTTTTTGAGATAATCAATTAATTTTTCTTTCTTTGTCTTTTTTCCTTTTGATGATCAAACATATTGCAGTACTGCCAGTTAATATTAGAAATTATATTTAACGAAAGATCGATATTTGAACATGGAGAATTAATTTTCTTTTTTTTTTTCTTTTTCTTTTTACAAAAAAAAAAAAATATTGTTAAAAGAAGATAAAAAATCAAGGTTACGTCTATGAGCTTGCAATTTAAAAGTTAGATGGCGTTAGAGAGAAAGGAAGAAATATAATAAGACAAAAAAGGGAAATACCTATACATACATATATATATACATATATATATATATATATATATATATATATATAAATTTATGAGCGTGTAATATGAAAGTTACATGATTTTAGAGAAAAAGAGAGAGAAAGAGAGAAAGAGTTAAGTATCTGTCGACGACAATTTGAACCTTTAGACCGTGACAATATCCGTGTTGGTTTCTTCGATGACGTTGCAATAGCTATGAAAATAATTTTAATAAGAAAAAATCGATGATCGCGAAAGAAAGAATTTTTCTTTTCTTTTCTCGATTTCTTTCCTATTATCTCTTTTTCTTTTTTCTTTTCTTTTTTCCTTTTACTCTCCTCATCCTTCCGTAATGTTCCTCTGTCAGATTACAACTTAATAAGACAGTTTTTACTTCCGCGCATATTTAAACGGGAGTCAACCCTATTAACGTACGCGTTTCTCGTGTATGCGGCGCGCGCAGGCATTGCGCGCGCACGCACGTACGCAACAGTAATCGGATGAAGAAAAAAAGGATAGAAAAGATTTAGCTTGCGATCGAGCGCGCACGTCCGAGCTGTCATCGCTCGTGCGTGTCTTTGGAAGTTTCGAATGGAAGAAAAACGTCGATGAGAATCGAACAAGAGAGAGAGAGAGAGAGAGAGAGAGAGAGAGAGAAACAGACAGAGAGAAGGAAAGAAAGAGAATCGCTCGATGCGCCGCTGCGGTGCACGACCCGCGCATGCGCAGAACGCGTCAACTCGCCGGGAAAACCGGCGACGATCTCGGCCGGCAAAACTTTTCAGCACTTCTTGCGATCGGTTTTTTTTATGCCCCCTTATCCTCCCACACACACACACACACACAGACATCTCGCACCCCCTACTCCTTTTCTACTCATTTTCTAGAATTAAATCAAATCTACGGCAATAATTTTACATTGATAATGGGAATCATGGGAAATTACGTGACAAAACGATATATGATACGCCGAAATGATGGAAATAAAGTTTCTATAATCATGAGGATTTTGTAAAAATCACATCTCCATCGATAGTCGAACGTTAAAGCCGCGATTAATGATGGAAAAAAAAAGACGACGAATGCAATAAAAAAATTGAACTCTCTCTCTCTCTCTTTCGATTAGTACCAATAGAGGAATAAATATATATATACGTAGACAAATAATAAAAATAAAAAAAATAAAAAAAAATAAAATGAGAAAAAAAAGAAGACAAAATTTCAACTCACCTCCTGTCCGTTCGGTGCAATGACGACGTCAACTTCGTCAAGATGTTCACGATGCTGAGTGACCTCCGCTTGTATCTCCCTACCGTTGTAGGTTAGGTAAACCTTCTGACCTGGTACGAGGCGTGCGCCTGTGACGGAACCAAATCCGGGTCCTATGAGGTCACGGTCGGAATATTCGGTACTTGGACTCGGTGGTCTGCCACCGGGCACCGTGTCAAATCTTACGGAGTACCGTGTCTTAGGTGTTATACTCAAGCCAGACTCGGACGCCGACGACGCCGGCGTCTTTACGGCGTGTATTACACCGCTATAATATTTACCGTCCTCGCCGGGCGCGCACACCCTCGTACCTATTATACTGCGCTTCGCCAGTCTCTTGCCCGTCGACATTATTCGTGCTCGAAGCTTTTTTCTCTCCACTCTGCCGGACGACACGGGAACGAACAAAACTTGATTTGTTTTTTATTCCTTTCTTTTCTTCCTTTTTATTATTTTCCTTTCTTAATTCTCTTACTATAGATATATATGTATATTATATCTTTCTCTTATGATATCACACTCACAATACGCACTACCTGTTTCTTTCTCTCCCTGTCTCTGTCTGTCCGTCTGTCTCTATCTATCTCTATGTCCTCTATCTATCTCTATCTCTCTTTCACGTTCGACTCAATGCGCTCAACTTATTCGAGTCTTCGCGCGAACCTCGGCCACCCTTCCGCCTTCCGTTTGACGCACCACCACCTCCCTACTTCTCCCCCTTCCCACCACTGCCCCCCCCGACTCACGAACACCACCACTGCGCGCTTCGTTCCGTTCTTCTCTTCCTACTTCACCGAGACCTTGCACTTCTTTTATTGTATCTCACTCTCTGTCTCTGTCTCTGTCTCTGCCTCTCTCTCTCTCTCTCTCTCTCTCTGTTTCGTTCTTACACGCTTCTCTTCGTTATCTCTTCTCTTTCTTTCACTCGTCGAACTAAACAAGTTTCTTTTTTCCACGAACGTATTTCAAAAAAATTGTTTAAACGATCGCGTTACGAACACACGATCGGCATAATGTTAAATAAACGATCGATTCTCGATCGATTCAAGATCGATCGATTACGTTTAATGAAAATACGTTGATTAGACGAGGAAACGCGTACCAATGCCAATAGACAATACAGTAGTAGTAGTAGTAGTAGTAGTAGTAGAAGAAGAAAAAGAAGGAGAAGAAGAAGAAGAAGAAGTAGACGAAGAAGAAGAGATGAAGGAGGAAATACTCGAGGATCGAGGACGCGTTCTCCGGCGTTCGGCGCGGGCGCGAGCGTCGTGCGTCGTGCGTCGTGCGTGCGTGCGTGCGTGCGTGCGCGCGCGCACACGCGGCCCTTTAAACGGTGCCACGACGACGGGCGTAATAATTTTTTTCTTCGATGACGAAGACAACGTAAACGACGACGACGTTATGGGATATACCGTCGTCGTCCGTCCAATTAATATTTTTATTATTATTATTATTATTATTGTTATTCTTGCTGTTATAATTATTATTACTGCCGATGTTGCTTTTGCTTTCGCTAATGCTCTTGCTCCTGCTGTTATTATTGTTCTTGTTGTTATTGTTGTTGTTGCTGTGGCTGATACGAGTGATAATGCTGCTAATGTTGGTGCTGCTGATGCTGTTGGTGCTTTCGCTGTCAATGTTCCTCGTCACGCCGTCCTCATGTTCCCGGCACCACGCGATCGATTTCGCGTCTATGTACTTTCGCTCGTTGCGCCTAACCAACGACGGCATAATACGTGGAAGCGACTCGCCACTAAAACTTCGTGCTCGTGTCCAAAGTACGCGCTTCCTGACTACTCTGGACGATGAGATTGATATTATGGAGAAAAATCAAGTAAAATAATGGTATATATGTACATATACATATACATACACATATATGTATATGTATATGTATATATATATACGTATTATGTGGAGCCGGCACGAAAAGTTTCAGGAAAACAACAACAGAGTCGTACGATATTTTGAAAAAAAAGTACGATAAGGAAAAGGAAAGAATATTGATGATGATGATGATGATGATGATGATGATGAGGATGTTGATTGTGGTGGTAGTGGTGGTAGTGGTGGTAATGATAATGATAATAATAACAATAATTATTATTATTATTATTATTATTATTATTACAATAATAACAATAGTAATGGTGGTAGTAGTAGTATTAATGTAGTACTATTGTAATGACGCAAGAGAAACGACGACACTGAATACGACGCCGACGATGATCGCGGTATTATCACGATACGATGGTAAATTCGCGCGGTGTCGTCTGACATGTGACGCACAGCTGAGCGGCCGGGAAGGACTGAGGACGGACGGAACCGTGCGGCTTTCACTGCGCCGGCCGGCCGGCCACCCGCCTTCCTAACCCCTTCCCTCTCTCCCTTAGGAAAAACAGCTGATAGATAACAACAAAGGCACGTGACCGGCCGGCGATACGCCATTGGCCGACAGCTATGACCTACTTACTCCGATTGGCCGAGACATGGGAGCGAGAAACGGGGGAAAGGCCGGAACGCGGTGCGACTGCCTCCCTCGCTCGTTCCCTCTAACTACTTTTGCTCTCTCGCGCTAACTGACTGAGACCCTCCGATCACCGTACCTCCTCCCCCCGTAACGAAAACCGACCATACTCCCCCCCTTTCTTCCCCTTCTCACACTATCTCTTTCTCTCTCTACCTACCAACCTACCTACCTCCCTACCTCTCGACCCATCTCTATCTCTCTCTCTCCCTCCCATCCTCTCTTACTCTCTCTCTCTCTCTCTCTCTCTCTCTCTCTTTCTCTCTCTCTGTTCTCATTCTATCTCTTTCTTCCTTTCTTACTGTTACTGTTACTCTTACTCTTACTCTTCGTTCACAACGCGTTTGGTCCTCCTCTCCTCTCCTCTCCTCTTTCTCTCTCTCTCTCTCTCTCTCTCTCTCTCAACTCTCCAGACCTCACTCTCTATTCCCTCCCTCCCCCTCCCCTACTTCACAACTCTTGTCACTCAACCATCGTAGAGAAAACTTTCGAAAATCAAGAGTCGGAGAATCTTGAAAATAATTCATATTAACGTGAAGAATTTCCCTCTGCGAATGGGGGAGGGGGAACGCGAAACTAAACTAAATTAAATTAAATTAAACTAAATTAAACTGAATTAAATTAAACGAAACGAAAACGAAAAGAAATGAAACGAAACGAAACGAAATTAAACGTAAAACAATACGTTTTAACTATTTCTATATCAATATAAATACTTAACCAACTAAGTGGATTTCTCGATCAGCTGTTGCCATCGCGTACGAGTAGACGGCGCATCAGCTGTGTCGACGCCGGTGACGAAACGGGGACGACTCGTTGAAAGAGGAAAAAAGAGATGAAAAGAGAGAGAGAGAGAGAGGAGAAAGAGAGAGAGGGAGAGAGAGAGAGAGAATGGAACGACACGCGCGCCATTTGACTTCGAGAAAAAGAGAGAGATGCTCTTAACCGACCGTCGCCCATAGAGACTCTCATTATATCGACACATTTTTAAACTGATACTACTAAATTCTTTTTCTCTCTCTCTCTTTCTCTCTCTCTATGTATATATATATATATATATATATATATATCTTTTTCTCTGCTATCTCACGAAATCGAATAAACGATCTCTTTTTATTCTCGATTATAGTGAATTAAACATTTTCGAATTTATTTTTCCTTCCCTTTTCCTTCCGTCGCCCTTCTTCCCACGTCCATTGTTTCGTTTGATTCGTTAGCTTCGTTTGTCCCCCGTGATAATGCGTCACGTTAGGATCGTGTTGCATATTTATATAGATGCATATATACATATATACATATATATATATATATATATATTTATCGAGGAACGCATAGAAACGCGCCCGGCACGCTCGACTGAGAACGACACTAGCGCCGCCCTACGGATCCGACTCGTTATAATTTCCCCTACCATAACCGTACGCGTCCTACGCCATACCTACGTTTATCGTTGCTTTCGTCATCATCGCTCTCTCTCTCTCTTTCTCTCTCTCTCGCTCGCTCGCTCGCTCGCTCTGTCTCTCTCTTTCTCTTTCCTTCCTTCCTTCGTTCCTTCTTTATTTTCTATTTCTCCACGACGCGCAAGCGTGGGCAAGTCAAATCGGAGAACGCTTTTCGCGATGACGATCGTCAGTGACGAAATCGCGCGAAAATGTGCTTGAAATCAAATAAACGATGATTATATTATGGGGGAGTACGTACGACCAAGAGAATATCTCTTCTCTATCACTCGAGTTGCGAGTGGACTGTGACGTAAAGATATAAATATATATATATATACATACATACATATGTGCACACAAATGTACATATATATATGTACATTTCTCACGTGTGTATATATCATATATATGTTTCCCATCTATATATATGATATATGTGTATATATGTATATATATATATATATATATATATATATATATATATATATATATATAGTTGATAAAAATGGCGAAAAGATTTAAAGTTCGACGAACTATTGAAAAATTTTGTTTATGTCGTTCCATACCATAGATGTACGATAAAATCATTATCATTCATCATTCGTTTAACATTCTTCGACGATAACGATTAACAATCTAAACGAACTTAAATTACTATTTTAAGTTCTTTTGGAGATTTGTTTTCTTTTAATCTCTCCTAATCATGTTTCTTTTTTCTTTCGATTCAATCTCAAAAGACTGAGACTTCGTGCAAATAACAAGGATCAGCCAGTTGTCGTAATATGTCGTTCACGACACAATGATCTTCCTAGAAACGTTCCACGTTTAATGACGACAGAGAAGATCCCCTCCTTTCTCCATTCTTTCATTCATTCTTTCACTCTCATTTATACTTTCATCTTTCATCTTTCTCTCTTTCGCTTTCTTTTTATCCCTTTTCATATCCTTCTTTTTTGTTTAGCATCGTTAACATTTTTTTTTCTTTTAATTACAGCTTTAAAAGCGACAAAGGAAAGAGAGAGAGAGAAAGAGAGAGAGAGAGAGAGAGAGAGAGAGAAAGAGAAAGCGATCAAAGTCAAAATAGATTTTGAATTTTGAACGGTTCGATAATAAACGAAAAGAAGAACATTTTGGGAGAAACCTTTCAACACTAAACATGTCATATATCAATACGTACATTGTATGTGTATATGTATATATATAACTGTGTATGGTATCTATGGATGTATACGTTATAAGCGTATAACGAAAGAGATAAGATTACGTTTCTGTCGCGACTGCTTCTTTCCTCGCGTGTGCCACCACCTCTAAAAGCATCTCTTTCGTTCTATCGCGATAGAAATCGTGTCGAGCCGTAATAATGAGACAACAAAATATCTTATTACGCTTTTATATACCGTGAAACACGATATGAACGTCCGAATAATCGCTAGTTCGCGTTTTCTCGCGATCCTCGTAGTCTCGATCGTTATCCTAAAGGGTTTCGTTATTGCCGATTATTCTTGCTCAGCACTGTGCGATTGTGACATTTGGTATGAATTGAAACGTGCCAGTTGCTCCGGACGACGTCTTTACAGTATTCATACCGGTTCATCGGATCTTGTACAAGCTTTGGATTTATCGGACAATACGATATCCTCATTGGGAAATTATGAACTTGCTGTAAGTGTTCATCCATGTATGTGTATATGTATATATATATATATATATATTTGTGGATATCGATTATTATTATTGTTGACGATGATGACGATGATGACAATTTAGTCAACAAGAAAAATTTTATTTGTCTTAAGGACTAATTTTTTTTTATCTTCCTTTTTCTTTTTCTTTTCTTTTTTTTCGATTTTTCTTCTTTTGTTGGGTAAGGGGTTTCTTGTATTTTTTTTTTTTTTTTTGTTCCGTTAACTCTCCTAGCCTTCCTCAATTATTATTCATTACATATTTCTGATAATTATATTTCCTCCACAACCCCCTCCCTCCCTCCCTCCCTCTCTCTTATCTTGTAACAATGTAACGTGTTAATTGTATAATTTTTCAGGAGGCAGGCTTAACCAATTTAAAGTATTTGAATTTATCGAAAAATTCAATAAGCGATATTAGCCTGGAAGCTTTCTCCGGTATCACCGAATTGACTGTATTAGATTTATCAAGGAATTATCTTTATTATCTACTTCCGGATATCTTTCTTGAGACTAAGAACTTACGTATATTGAAATTATCGAGGAACAATTTTAATGTACACGTACCAAAGCTCGAATGTCCATGGTTGAAGGTAAATATTACAGGGACGTATAATATAATATCATACAAATAATATAATTCCAAAATAATGAATCATTATCGAATAAGTGTCGATTTACTACGATCTATATGAATTGTTTACTTAGGAACTCGATGTGCACTCGTGTCAAATCAGCCACATACCTGTGGACACGTTCGCCGGACTGACTCATCTTCGAAGCCTCGATCTTACAAACAACTTGATGATTCAGCTAGATAACGTTGTCCTGAAGCCCTTACAATTCTTAAGGAAAGTATCATTAGAAGGGTACGTTGACGTCTTTTTAACCGTATATAATATATATATCTATCTGTGTATGTATATACGTACGTACGTACGTACGTATGTATGTATGTATGTATGTATGTATGTATGTATGTACATATTGCATGTATCTATCTATATAATATTCCATTAGTTCCGACTGTCAACTATAATAACCGACGATGGCATTGGTTAGAAAGAAAATGCGAAGGATCTTTTATTACGTTATAAAAGATCGCCAATTATACTTGAAAGAATCCACCAGTTGCTTTATACATTTAACGTCATAAAGCATCGGTGATAAGGTGGTCAAACTTACTATAACACCTTACCTGCTATAATAATTAACATTTTATTTCATTTTCTTCGTCTTCTTGTTCTTTTTTTTTCTTTTTGTTTTTTTTTTGTTTGTTTGTTTGTTCTTTTTTTTTTTCTTTTTTTTTTTCTTATTATAGAAATCCTTGGTCTTGCAACGGTATTATGTACGATCTTGAGAATAATCTTCGTTCGAGGAAGATAGAATACGATCTGATTTGTAATAAAACGATAAAAGGAACGAAGAAATTTGAAAAGATGATGATGATGAAGCCATTGATCGATTCGAAAGTTCGTACGAGTCCTACGATTTCTTCTAAGGAATACACGAGAATTAAGGAAGCGATGAGATGCGACAATGATTTAAAAAATACGTCAACATCAACGACGAACGATACGCAAAATATTAACAATAATAGATACACAAAGATATCGCCATATTGGTTTTTAATAATGGGATTTTTACTTGGTTGTGCCAGCAGTATGGTTGTTTGTTATGTTTGCCTTTTAAAAAAATTCATATGCTGTTCCCGTGAAAACGATTATCGTGATCGTACGACTAACGACGATCCACAGAGACTTTTCCTACTTCATAATCAATGGCACGTCGCAACAGAGCCTACGTTCGATTCAAGTCAAACAATATCCTGTCCAGGTACTCCTCCGCCACCGTATCGTGACGTTATTCTACGACCGGGACTTTATAGAGCCGCAACTCCAATTTAAATAACAATACTGCCGGATACGGTACGTGATCAAAGTAACGTTAGAAAAAAGGGACTCTACTATATTACGCATCGCATAATGTGCATGGCAAATTAATAAAATCAATTTAACCTGCTCGCTGTACAACGGCTGTGTGAAAAAAAAAAAATCCAAAAAAAAGAAAAAAAAAAACGAAACAATGACAATGATAATAATAATCGAAAAAAAAAAAAAAACATAATAATTCTTTTTTTCTCTTTCGCGATATAACGTAGAAATAAGAATGATTTATATCTGACTAAAGTGAGTTAAGTGAAAATTTGAAATAAAGAGTGAAAAAGGAAAATTGAAGAGACGAACGTTTCGCGATTGAAAATAATAAAAGATAGATGTCTAGTCTTAAAGTTATTTTTCTTATGTAAAATCTATGGTAGAATTATTTATTTAATAACGTTATCTTTATAACGTTATGATATACATATATATATATATACACACTGTGAGATTTATAATAAGTAGTTATATACACATAAAAAAAAGAGAGCAGAAAAAATAAAGAAAGATATAAAAAAAAAGAAAAGAAAAAATATGGTTACAATAAAAAGACTTGTGAATCTTTGATAAACATGTAATGTAATTTTCCAAAAGAAAAAAAAAAAAAAAAAAAATATATATATATATATATACACACACTTTACACTTTACAGGGAACGAACAACGAAACGTAACAAAACGAAAGAGAAAAAGAAAAAAGGGTGGGAGGAGGAGGAGGGGGAGAAAGAAAAAAAGCGAAACATATAAAATAAAATAAAAATACAGTTACAATACAGAAGGCTTACGAATCTTAAATAAAATATGATGTCATCGTGATGTCAATGTGTTGTCACGTTGAAAACACGTTATCTGTAAACGATAATTGTGATTCCTTCGTTTGTCCTTCATCCTCTATCTTATCGATGTTACTTCTTGGGATCGTTCGAAGGAAGTAACGATCTATCATTGAGTCGCGACCATATTTGTCTTTTTTGTATTCTGCGACATGCTCTCAGCGAAATTCTTGCAACTAATCAATGCGATTATATTGTCCATAATGTTGCTATCGTATCTCATGCCTCGTAGATTTGTAAATACGTTAGCGTTTTGATTTAAATTGGATGAAGCCAAATTGGCCGGCAAACTCATTCTAATTTCTTCTATTATACCCTTTTGTATCTCCAATGTCAAATTAACCCGATAAAGATTACCATTTGGTGCTGGCATATCGAAATCTTTCGTTATCGAAAATTGTGGTGTCCTTCCGTATATCCATTCCCACGAACAAAATTCTTCCCTCAATTTGTCTATACCTAAAATAACAATGTTTAACATTACATAAAACTGTTTATTTATCAAAATAAAATATCATTGTTAAATAATAAATTTAAAAATACCTGGGAACCAATCCTCGGTGGGATTAATCAATTGAAATCCTTTTTGTTCTTGTATATGATCATAACCACCGTCTTCGAGGACAAGTGGTTTTGTACGTAAATATTCCCAACCTAGGGTATCTATCAGTTTATCTATTTCTACCTTCGAATTAACTTCCGTTAAATTCTTTATAGAGGAACGGGTAGACGTTGTAGCGTTCGTTTTAATTCCAGTCTGTGAAATCGAATAAAAGAAAAAAAAATAGAAAAAAGTGTGTGTGTGTGTGTGTGTGTGTGTGAGAGAGAGAGAGAGAGAGAGATTTATAACGATCATTTCAATGGATAAAAATAAAATATTATTGAAATATGTTTGAAAGTTCGTTTTTTTTTTATTTATTTTTATTTTTTTTTATTTATTTTATCTTTTTTTTTTTACCTCTTTCCTTTCAAGGATCATACTCAACAATGTTTTATTAGATGCAACTAAGAGCGTACAATGATGATAAGCATTGGGTCGTCCTAATTTGGCCGCTGTACCAGATACCTGAGTTATAATACAGTCAAGGATACATACATAGACGATTGATAACGTTTGATTTTTTTTTAGAAGACGTTTTAAAATGGCTAGTCCCCCTTTTTTTTTTTTTTTTTCTTTTTTTTTTTAAGAATACAACGCGCGGCATCAACTCTCATATATAATGCATTACTTAACAAGGAAACATAGGACTTTAAGATGAGTGGATCAAATCGATTAACAAAGAAAAAAGAAATTTAAAAAGAAACTAAAAGAAAAAAAATAAACAACAACAAAAAAAAAAAAAAAAAAAAGGAAAGAAAGAAAGAAAGAAAAAAGACAAATGAACACAGTCATTTTATCTTTGTACAGTGCAATATTAATTACGCCGCTTGAACTTGCGGTTATTGATTTAATAATCATACAGAGTAATACGATATACATACAAATATATATATAAAAAATATATATAAACTGTATAGAAGAGAAAATTAGAAAAGTGGTGCAATTTTGGAACGTCTCCTAGAAAGCCATAAAAAAAAATTTGAAATATTGTGCGATACATTACATCAAAGGATACTTTATATCGTCCCTCGACGACAATATCCTCACGTTCGTTTACAACAGCTTTCAATCCCCATTCACGATATAATGCTCTCGTAATAATGTCCAAATTGTATCTCCTGTTGTATCTTTGTTTTGGCGTGAAAAATGATAGATTTAGATTGCCGTTGTCATGATAAACGGTACCGCCGCCGCTATTACGACGTACCAACGCTATACCATGTTTCTCCGTAATACGCGTATCGCACTCGAGCCAAGGATTTTGATGACGGCCGATTACGACGCACGGATCATTACGCCACAAGAGCAATACATGATGATTCGTGAAGTCAAAATTACGATATAGCCAATCCTCCAATGCCAGATTGGTGAACACATCATTCGATTGCGATATAAATACTGACTTTCTTATGATATCGTTATTGTTGACGTTTTGTCCGTGTTTCTCATTGAAACCAGACGACGAGGACCATCTTAGGTGGAATTTCGTTCGATCGATTGTTTTTAAACGACAACAGAGTAAAGCCCTACCGATGACGATGTTACCGCACTTATTGATCAGAGACATTTTTTTTTTTTTTTTATCTTTACAATCTCACTCTCTCTTTCTCCCTCACGTAAGCAACGTACACAGTACTATTTTATCTACTTTCGTATCCACGTGACTTTATCGATCGACTTTATCGATAGAGCAGAAAAAAAAGGAGAGAGAGAGAGAGAACTCTACGTTAACTACTATTATCTTAATTTTCGACGATCGGTAAAGTAGAACACAAATGTTTGGCGGTCACTTGATTTTCTTCTTATCTTTCTTGTTTTGTTCTTCTTCTTTTTTTTTTTTTTTTTTATTATTAATATTATTATTATTTCTTTTTATTTTTATTTTTCTTTCTTCCTATGTTATTAGGAATCAACAATCCGACGATACTTTTTATCAGTCTTAGACTAAATGAACGTCAAGGTTTCTTCTTCTTCTTCTTTTTATTATTATTATTATTATTATTATTATTATTATTCTTTTTCTAATATTATATTATCTCGAGACAAGAAGTTGTGAGATCAGAGAAATAGGTTTGCTTTATAATTTTCTCCGTAAATAAAAAATTCTTTTCTTTCTTATTTTTCCCTCTCTCTTTCTCACTCTTACTCTAATAAATTGTATGTCTCGAGACGTCGGATTGACTCGCCGTGATGGATATTAGATAGTCGTGAAGGGCAATGGTCTGATGTAACCACTTCCACGTTTGATCCAGACTGTTGATGCGGTATCGGATACCCAAACAGTCTCGACAATCCTTTTGCATTCCTCCGTGTGCTGACAGATTGAAAGAATTAAAATTTTCAATCTTTCCAATTGACTATTGAAATATATTTAACACTGGCACTAAATTTCCCGCCTAAACTTTGAATATATATATATATATATATATATACTGTGTATTATGTGTGTATGCGCGCGTCACTCGCGCCTTTGTTGGAAAAAAAAAAAAGAAAGAAAGAAAAAAGAACGAACAAAAAAGAATGAGAGAAAGAGACACAAATTATATATATATATATATATATAAATGTTAAAAAATGAATCTATCCTTATCGTTGATAATATTCACGCGAATATAAAAACGAATGTCTTCGAATCGATGAGCTTCTGAATTTCTCGATGAATACTGATCGATCGTTCGACTTTTGACGTTATATTAAGTATACTCCTCATAGGCATTAAAGAGTTAAGGGGAAAGGAAATGGGAAAAGGTCTTTTAACACACGCAAAGAGGTTATCTCGAGTTCGAAGCACAAAGTACAGCTGATTTACGCGTGATATCGTACTTGACGCCATCTTCTCGTTTTTGTCTCGTCACTCCTGCCCCCTACCATCTATCTGCTTATTTACTACCTCACTCTCTCTCTCTCTCTCTCTCTCTCTCTCTTACTCACTCATTCTCTCTTTCTATCCCTTTCTCTTTCTCCGACATTTCAGGATTGTAACTATTATTGATTGGGTAACACTGTCGAAATACGATTGAAAAATTTGGTAATATCAACTGAATTTACGACGGTTGGATCATTCGATCATGCGAGTACGATTATTAAGAATCTTGTTTTCTTTCTCTCTCTTTTTTTTTTCTGGTTTGTCTTTTTTTCTTTTTCTTTTTCTTTTTCTTTTTTGTTTCAAACGCCCTGATAATGGAAAATTTAATAATCACATTATTATGGAAGAGAGAAGATTATTCTATTACTTACATAAAAATCGTCGATTATTTTTCTTTCAAAGATATTGCCCTTGTTTATGTATCTTCTTTTGGATTAAAGAAAAAAAGAGACAGAGAGAGAGAGAGAGAGAGAGAGAGAGAGAGAAGAAAAAAGATGGAAAAAAAAAAAAGAAAAGTAAAGATAAAGCTTCATTTAAGATTCGCGTGTGGCTTCTTGCGTCAAATTGAAAAACACGATAGTACAAGTGGAGAAGGAAAAATTTTCGTTCGATAATCCACGGACAAACATGAAAATATAAAGTTAACATTATGCACACAAATCTTATATAAATGTTCTTATCGGTTATACCTGCATTGTGCATTTCTTTTCTCCGTATGCATAAATAATTCTATGAATCAGACGATACATTAAGATCAAATGAAGTTAAAGAAAAACATTTATCGTTATCGTCTTCATAAATATGTATTCTGTTTAATTAATATTAAATATATAATATATTTATAATCTCGTTGAAAGAGAGAGAAAGAGAGAGAGAGAGAGAGACGGTCATACATATATATATAAACTATTTTATAGAGGTCGAACAACTCAGAGATTTTTAAATAATATAATCTAATGAAAAAAAAAGAAAGGATAAAAAGAGAGGAAAGAAGAAAAAAATTGAGAAGAGCATGCTCCAGATTCAAGTTTCGAGATAATTTCATTCGTTCAATTTTCTTTATGTGATATACAAATCTTTATATTTAAATCTCATATATACATTCATATATCTAATTGAACAAGCATAATTTGTTCCTATGTATTAATTTTATACATACAAATTTATGCATATATATATATATATATATATATATAATATATATTATATATATTATATATAATTAAAAATAGATTGTATGTGTGTGTATGGATGTAATTTTGAAAAAAATTAATTGATTTTTAAAGTCACCTAAGAACTTTTGGACCAGTCTGTACACAAATTTTATATACACAACAATCATAATAATATATAAATTGTATATATAAATAAAATATATAAATTATATATATATATATATATATATATATATATATATATATATATACATGTACATAATGTTAACAAATTTTACTAAATTTTATCAAATTTCTTTTCATCGATTTATACGTATATATATATATTTTTTTTATAACAACAAGGAGAAGGACTTCGTTTATTAAAAGTAATATTCGATAACCGGTGATTGCAAAAAAAAGACGAAAAAAAGGAGAAAAAAAAAATAAAAGAAAAGGAAAAGACAATTATCTAATTGCCATAAATAATTTTTTTCTTTCCAATATATTTTGTCTCTTTTCAAACATATTTTGCACACGGATCTATTTATTTGTTTATTCGCTCTTCAGGTTTTCACTCTTCGTTCCCTCTTTATGTCTCAATAACATTATCGACAATTTTATCGTAATTTAATGATTATATGTATTAACTGTTTTTATCAATAAGGCATTCATTCGACACACATTGATTATATATTCCGTAATATTAATATTCGTTTTAATAATTATTAGAAACTTTATGATTATGAAAAAAATTAAATTTTTCCTACGCTTTTTTTTCTCTCATTATAAAATCAAATAAAATATTCGAACGGTAAAAATTACCTATGTAAAATAAATATATACATAACGTATATATAATAGTTATATATTCAATTTATTTTAACCAATAGAAATGTATGTATTCATATATATGTATAGGTTAGGTTAAAAATTGTTATTTGAAATTAAATGTCAATTAAATCTTTTCTTCGAGTCTTTGTAATGTTGTATTTAATTAGGCTTAATGATTTTACAAATCAGAAAAAGAAAATAATCATAAAAAGTCTCGAAAAAAAAGTGACCAATATCAAGAAATTTTTGAACGATCTAGGGATTTTTAATCTATCTAGTAGAAAAAAACCAAGTCGATTTTTCAATACTGCGAATTTCTAACTTGATCGTTATACGTATTTCGTGTTGAAAGAATAATAAATAATTAATGAATTTCTCTTTAAAATGATTATTAAATAATAAATTAATTCTTGCACGCAAATAAACATATTTTGAAGATAATTATCGATTATAAATAAAATATAAAAGATAAATATAAATAAAATAAATTTGTTTGCGAATACGTATTCATTATTACTCAATACTACGTTTATATATCATGTATATATATATATATATATACACCACATAACACACACACACACACACACACAAGTACACACATGACATGTCAGTTTAATAATTGACAAGAAAGAACAAACATCGATAATAGTTAAATCTTTCTTATCGACCGTATCAAAGTCTAATCGAACTTCTGAGAAATAATTAAAACGAGGGACATTTGTTTGTTTTTATATCAATTATATCAAATAATATTAGCTTTTGGAAAATAAATATTGTACGAATTTATTAAAAGAAATAAACGTTATAATCCAATCGATGAGGTTAATGGCCATACAAGATACGACATATAACGTTATGCCGATAGTTTCTATTGGTTGGCTAAAATCTCTTATAAAGTCACGTTTACGTGTCAATTATTATCATACGCTATTAAGAGGGGGCAATTAAGGCCACTGGATAAGAACATATATCTTCTTACTCTCATCCTGGACACCCCTTGGATTTTCTATCAATTTGTAATACGATCGTTCAATGTATGTATGTACGTACGTTTATATGTCACAGATGAAAAAAAAAAAAAAAAAAAAAAAAAAAAGAAAGAAAAAGAAAAAGGAAAGAAAGAAAGAAAGAAAGAAAGAAAGAAAAAAATTCCTTTTAGTAAATTATTTGTCCTATTGATAATAAACATAATCTTTACATCCTTTTTTGTCTTCTTTTTGAAGAATTTTTTTTTGTTTTTTTTTTCTTTTTTCTTTTTTCTTTTTTCTAACGATATTTATTTATTCAATATGTCTCCTCTTTCAATCGTAATCACGTATTACCTAACCTTTGTAAAAATCTAATAAACGATATCAATTGTCGACAAAATTTCTATCGTTGATATCAAGCGAATAATTTTTTTTGATATAATTTTTCTTTTTTTGTGAGAACAAATGATTCAAATTAAAATTCGTAGTATGAAAATTATTAATTTCACATTTGATCGATTAGATTCTCCGTCATATTGTATTCGCAGCTTGGAATAATCATAAAAAAGAAAATATTCTAATAAATCGTACTACGATGTAAAGCGATGAATTTTTCGTAATTATCATTTAAACGAAAATCGTTTACTTTTGTTTCTAAGAAAAATCCTATAAAATCCTATGGCAATAATTTTTGATATACTATAAGATTAGGAGCATATAACATATATATATATATATATATATATATATATATATATATATATATATATATATATCACTCTTCTTAGTGGTAAACGTATTTCAGATGCAGTTTTTTAGGTGTGCCATCGGAATCGACAGAAACGTTTTAAGAAATACGTTAAGCTCTGTTAACTTACATCTAATCCGTATTTCATCGTTTTCTAAGACGACACAAGTAAGGATGTAAAACGAAGTAAACAATATAAATGTACTGGGTAACCTCTGTTCGTTTTTCTTTCTTTTTTCTTTCTCTCACTTTCTCTCTATATTTCTCTTTCTTTCTTTCTCTCTCTCTCTCTCTCTCTCTCTCTCTTTTGCTCTTTCTCTCTCTTGCTCTCTCTCCCCACTCTTTATCTCTCGAATATCTCCTTTCTTCTTGCGTTCCTTATTCTGTTAATATCATTACACGGACTTCTTCTCCACAATTAGGCTTTTTACGATCGTGGACCAAGGAACAAGATTAAATCAACAACAATGACAAAATTAGAATATCCAGTTGCTCGTCGCGACGAATCTATCGTTGAAAAATATCATGGTGTTGAGGTTAGTACACATTTTTCGTTATTTAATTTTAGAGGTTATGTCTAATTTTTTTTTCTCTCTTTCTCTCTCTCTCTCTTTTTTTTTTCTCTTCACTGTTACGATTATACTAATTTTTCGCATTTGAAAAATTCTTCTTCTTTATTTTGACGTTGGCTCGTTTATTTAAAAATATTTCCGATAAATTGTTCTCTCTTATATTTTCAAGAAATTCGACTTCTTTCGGAAAAATAATAAAAAATGTATATTTTTGTATTGACGACGACCTCTCGTTGGGGCCGAACAAAGAGAATTTTATCAGTATGATGACTGGGCAGAATATTCTTATCTCTTGTATAAAATAAATATATGCTAAATGAAAATTTCCATTATTTGTGAACATATTAGTTAATTTCTTTTTTTTTCCTTTTTTTTCTTTTTTTTTTTTTTTTTTTTTTTTTTTTTTAACGTTCACACGCATCCTTAGCGACACATTAAAAATATTTTAAATATGTGTTAGACACAAGGTGATTATTAGGCAAAATAAAAATAAAATATTTAGATAATCTAACGAATTAAATTGATTGTACAGATATGCGATCCATATAGATGGTTAGAAGATCCAAATTCAGAAGAAACAGAATCTTTTATCGAAGCGCAAAATGCATTGACCAAACCATATTTAGCTTCGTGTAAATGGCGTCAGGATATTCACGATAGATTAAAACAATTATGGAATTTTCCTAAATATATGTGTCCTGCCAAACATGGAAATAAATATTACTTTTATAAGAATACCGGTTTGCAAAATCAAAGGTAATATATAATAAAATTTTCATTAGTATGTTTTTATATATCATAATTATATATCAGACATAAATTAATTTGTATTAGTTTGATTTTTTTTTACTTAACTTATTGATATTACTTTTAGCGTATTATATGTACAAGATACCTTGGATAGCGAACCTAGAATATTTCTTGATCCAAATACTCTTTCTGAGGATGGCACTGTTGCAATATCATCTAGCAAATTTAGCGAAGATGGTAGTATTTTTGCATATGGATTATCCAGTAGCGGTTCAGATTGGAATACAATACATTTTATCAATGCAGATACCGGTACGGTGAATATATCTTTAATACTGAGGTATGCTTAAATGTAATTTCTTTTATAATTTTGTTTTTGTTAATTTGTATAATTAATTATACAGGTGAAAAATATCCTGAAGTATTGGAAAGAGTAAAGTTTTCACCTTTGACTTGGACTCATGATAATGTGGGTGTCTTTTATGGACAATATCGTGATCAAAAAGGAAAAGTTGATGGATTAGAAACACAAGATGATCAAAATCAGAAATTGTGCTATCATCGTGTAGGTACACCACAGTCAGAGGATGTGGTTGTAGTAGAATTCCCAGAAGAACCATTGTGGAGGATGTAAGTGATATTTGAAAATCTTTTTAGACGCAATCGATTAATTAATACAACAAATTTTTTAGTTTTATTTCTATCTTTTCTTTTTTTTTCTTTTTTCTTTTTTAGAGGAGCACAAGTTTCTGATTGCGGAAAATGGTTAATTGTTACACCAGTAAAGGATTGTCGTGATAATCTAGTGTACTTCACAGAATTAAAACCTGACTCTAAAATAGATGGTTTGTTGCCGCTTACGCAAGTTGTTGATAAACTCGAAGCCGATTATGAAGTTAGTATAAAAAAAAAAAAAAAAAAAAAAAAAAAACTATATATATATATATTTCTAGTGTAACGATTTAAAAATATGATTATTTTATCTACACAAATGATGATAATAATAATAATAATAATGATTATTATTTTATTATTAGTACGTGACGAATGTTGGTACCAAAGCTATATTTCGTACAAACAAGAATGCACCAAACTTCAAGTTAATAGCAATAGATTTGGTAGATTATAAAGAAGATAAATGGACTGAATTGTTACCTGAACATCCTGATAACGTTTTAGACTGGGCTACCGCAGTCGATGGCGATAAGTTTGTTGCCTGTTACATACAAGATGTTAAAGTTAGTGCATATATATATATATATATTAGATTATTATATTTAAACATAATTATTTATAAATTGATTTATATAAATTTTCAGAATATTTTGCAATTGCATAGTTTAACAACTGGAAAAATCCTTAGAACGTTTCCATTAGACGTTGGTACGATCATTGGTTTTTCTGGTAATAAAAAATATTCCGAAATATTTTATCAATTCACATCCTTTTTAACGCCTGGTGTCATATACATGACTGATCTTAAAAATGACGACGAACCAAAAGTTAGTATTAACAATAAAAATTAATTGGATGTATCGATGAAAGTAATTTTTTTAATGTATTGATATTTCTTTCTTTTCTTTTTTTTCTCTCTCTCTCTCTCTCTCTCTCTCTCTTTCTTTTTTCTTTTAGGTATATCGCGAAATTAAAGTGAAAAATTTCGATCCGTGTTTGTATAAAACGTCACAGGTATTTTATACCAGTAAAGATGGTACTCAAATTCCCATGTTTATCGTTATGAAAAGTGTAAGTATTTTTAATAAAATTGATATTCTAACGAGTCTTTAAAAAAAAAAAAAAAATCTATTGCACTTTAGGACGCAGTTTTGGACAATTCTATGCCAGCTTTACTTTATGGATATGGTGGTTTCAATGTTAGTGTCCAACCGGTATTTAGCGTAACAAGGCTTGTCTTTGTCCAACATTTAAATGGTGTTCTTGCTATTCCAAATATTCGCGGTGGAGGGTAAGAATGCGTAATTAAAAATATAATTAAATATATTATTGATATTTATATTATTACATACATTATTATTATAATTATTATTATTATTTTCTTTTCTTCTTTTTTTTTTTTTTTTTTTTTTATCGTTCAGAGAATATGGAGAAAAATGGCACAACGGTGGTCGACTATTTAATAAGCAAAATGTATTCGATGATTTTCAATGTGCAGCAGAGTATCTTATAGACAATGGCTATACTACATCTAGTAAATTAACTATCCAAGGAGGAAGTAATGGTGGATTATTGGTAGCTGCTTGTATAAATCAACGACCGAATTTATTTGGTGCTGCTATCGCACAAGTCGGGTTGGTTATTTTTGTTCTTATTAAAAGATAATATTGACACATTGATTGCCTAAAATATAACATAATTATTTATATTCATTTTAGTATCTCTTTTATGATATTTCGCATATAAATCTATTGACAAAATGTATAAAAGAATTCATTGTTATATTTTTTACATTTTACTCTTATATAATATTTCTTTATTTTTTTCTTTTTTTTCTTTTTCATTTTCTTTGTTTTCTTCTTCTTCTTTTACTTATTATTTTTTAAATGTAAAATAAAATATTTAAAAAATTTTTAAAGAGTTAAAAAAAGAAAAAAAATAAATAAATAAATAAAAGGATTCCGCGAAATGTTCTTTCACGGCAATTAACGTGTCAAAAGAAGTTACAAATTTAAATTGAAAATATGTTTATTTTATTTTCTTTCTTTTTTTTTTTTTTCCCCCTTTTTTTTTCCTCTTTTTTTTTTCTTCTTTTTTTTTTTATATATATATAACCTTTTAGTGTGATGGATATGTTACGCTTTCATAAGTTTACGATTGGTTCTGCTTGGGTCTCCGATTATGGAAGTTCAGAAGATCCGAAGCATTTTGAAAATTTAATTAAATATTCACCGTTACACAATATTAAGATACCAGAAGATGGTTCTCAATATCCAGCTACGTTGCTTTTAACAGCCGATCACGATGATCGTGTTGTACCGTTACATAGTCTTAAGCTGATAGCCACGTTACAATATACGCTTGGAAATCTACCAAATCAAAGAAATCCATTAGTTGCAAGAATAGACACGAAGGCTGGCCATGGCGGTGGGAAACCAACCACTAAAGTTGTTAGTAATATTATTTATTAATTTAAATTTCAACTATGTCGCACACGTTTTTATTAACAATCGTATAAACATTCGATTTTGTTCTATTTGTTTTTTTTTTTTTTTTTAGATCGAGGAGAACACAGACATATTATCGTTCATCGTCCAAGCTTTGAATTTAACATTCAAGCTATAACGTATGTAAATGTTATTATATACTACTGTTTGTACATCTTCTAAAATTATTACGGGGGGTGGTTTCAGGTATTATTATTTGTGATATATAATAATATATTCGTCGTCGGAAAAAACATTTTATTTGCGTAAATTTTTATGAAAGATAAATGCATACGCGTGGTCGTCTTACATACTTTTTCTTCTTTTTCTATTTTTCTATTTTTGTTTCTTTTCTTTCTTCTTTTTTTTTTTCCATCGTTTTATTTTCTTTTCTGTTTTAATAAATTATTATAAAAGAAATTATATCTCACGCACACGCACTTATATCGTATAGTCGAAATTCGAAGAAAAATAATCACCATATATACATAAGTATATATATATATATATTCTTATGTATATATGTATAATGAAATGTTTCTTCGTCGTGTCGACTTCGTTACGACTAAGTCATAATTAATGCATACAATGCAGTCTATGAATAATAATAATAATACTACAACTTGTTGCCCGTTTTTATTTTAGGAATGTATTGTTCGCGTTTTAATCATCGTCGTGTAACGTGTCATTTTTAATATATATATATATATATTTACATTTATATATATATCTACATATGTATCGTATATATATATATATATATATATATATATATACATTTATATTTATATATATATATATACGCATACATGTGTACATATTATAGATATGTAATATATATATATACACATAATATATAAAAAGAAAAGAAGAAGAAAACGAAAAAGACAAATAACTTACAATGGCACATCTTGATCGATCGCCTCGAATAATTATTAAAAATGTTTGCATCGACGATTCTCTTCGATGATGTCCAAAACAATTGCTTCATGTTTTAATGGGAAAGTAAATCCATACCAATGGTAAATAGAGCAGTGTAATATTGGCAAAATAGTTTGCTGATATATTGTTCCTCTTTTACTGGCCAAAAACCTTCGAGAAATCCAATATGACCACCGCGCGAAGTTACCACGATGGCGACATTTTCAGTTTTGCTAAATTCGTTTAGTGGTATTGCTACAAATTAAAATAATTTAATCGTTATTTTTTGAAAATCATTTTGTTAATTACTTAAACGAATAGTTATGTGTTTCTTTTTTTATTTTTTTTTTCCTTATTTGTATTCTTTTCTTTATTTTTTTTTTTTTCTTATTTTCTTTTTTATTTTTTTATTTTTTTTTTTATTTTTTGTTTTGTTTTTAACAATGTCATTGTTTTCACTTACCTTCAAAAGGTTGAAAAGGATCGTCTGCCGCATTAAGGCACAAAACCGGTACCTCCATTAAATGCAATTTATCATGTAACGTTGCTTTCTGATAATACTCTTCGACATCTTTGAAACCGAATTGCTTGGTCGTAAAATTCGAGTCGAATTCTCTTACGGTTTGACTCTGAAATTAGTTAATATATTGTAAATACGAAAATGCAAATAAGATAATGCACGAGGGTCATTTATTTTTTTTTTCTTTTCTTTTCTTCTTTGTTTTTCGTTCTTTCTTTTCCTATTTTAAACTCTTAATATTATGTTTGCAATCGCGTTTGTTATCATCATCATCATCATCCATCATCATCCATCATCATCATCATCATCATCATCATCATCATCAATCATCATCATCAATCATCATCATTATTATTATAATATTATTATTATTATATACTTACACGTAAGACGTCATTCATATCTACGTTTTCTAAGCCGGTCTCCAAAGAGGAGTAATATTTTTTAACCGTACGACACAGATTACTGGCTAGATGTTTATTCAGCATCAAATTTATATAATTATCTTCGATGCTTTTTGTTGCGGCAAATACGTTCCAAGGCACTGAGATGATAAAGCATCCCTTTAATTTATCTTTAGCAGCTTCACCGTTTTGTGCTAAATAATTACCTAATATCAATCTGAAATATAATTCAATATGTTAGGTATGTATGTATGTAT
The DNA here is from genome assembly GCF_912470025.1 of Vespa velutina. NCBI lineage: Eukaryota > Metazoa > Arthropoda > Insecta > Hymenoptera > Vespidae > Vespa > Vespa velutina. The sequence continues at coordinate 3,243,144 of NC_062188.1, forward strand.
GTATATATGTAAGTATGTGTATATATATATATATATATATATATATATATATACACATATACACCTACATGTACGAGAATAATCATGCAAATTCCTATTAATGAAGATAAAATAAAATTAATTGTCAGGTGAATTTTTTAATTGGTACAAGAAAAGAAAAGAAAAGAAAAGAAAAAAAAAAAAACAGATAAATATCCTTACCCTCCCATTGAAATACCAGTCGCACCGAGGGGAACATTAGGATGTAATTTTTTTAAATGTTCGATAATCTCTGCCAGATCGTCGCAATTAGCTGCGCAATATGTCCGTGGTGTCTATTGTTGTTAGTAGTAAATAGATAGAAGAATAGAAACAAAAAAAGAAAAAGAAATGATAATGAACATGTAAATTTTTTGTCAATGATTTTCGCATATATATATATATACATATATACATATATAAGTAAATAAATAAGTAAATAAATAAGTAAATAAATAAGTTTATCATTTATATTATGACATAAGTACATATGTACCCGCGTACATTATCATTTAATCGTTCTTTCAAATGACATATGAAATCACTTTGAATGTTAGTAGTAGTAACTCGTGTCGATACTAGAGAGCCTTAAACGAGAATAACGGGTCGACGACAAATTACAAGATAGTGTCACGCGATGGTAACTGCTCAATAGAGAACGATTTCGTAACAGGGAGTTAACGTTAATGAAATTGTATTAAATAGAACTGCCGGGGTACACGGTGTACGTGTATTGTGTCTGTGTGTGTGTGTGTGTGTGCGCGCGTAGCATTAATGTGCTACGTATGTATGTATGCATGTATGAATGTATGTACGTATATATGTAAATGTGTGTACGTATATATCGTACCGGTTGGATTTTATTATTGATAACTATATCACGAATTGTCATTATTGATCATTGTAATCTTAATAAATCACAAACAAAAGAGAGTACGTTCTATAAGATTTTGAAACAGCTTATTATTATTATTATTATTATTATTATTATTATTATTATTATTATTTATTTATTTATTTATTTATTTCCTTTTCTTTTTTCTTTACCTTCAATTTAACACCACCCAATCCTCTGTTATTGAATATTACGCATCTTATATGTGACTTCTTGGCGGCTGATACCAAACACTTGATATATTCCGTGTTACTAGCACCGGTAAGGCCTGGTAAAATGATAACTATCGGTGATGTAGTCGGACAATTTTCCTCGGCCCAATCTAAAGCAACTTCGCCGCCATCGGACAATGTAAAAATTTCTCTGTTTAGAAAATAATACGTGTACAAATTATAACATGGAAATATATTACGTAAATGGATCAATCGAAATATCATCGTTATATTATTTA
>NC_062188.1:3247007-3272007 GCF_912470025.1 Vespa velutina
TATAATAAAAATAATAGAAATATTTTATTACGAACTTTCCATCGAAATTCATAATAAAAATAATCGTCTTCAATCAAATCGCGCAGATAACGCAAATTATTCCTTGATTATCGTCGTTCGATTGGACTTTGTTAATACGTTTGATAAGAATTTGATACGACATTCCTCATTTTTCTCTTTTTTTTTGTTTTTTTTTTTTCCCCCCTTTGATCTGTTAACATTTATTATCTTATGAAAAATAAGAAAAATTGTTCGATTATGGTTGTCTAGTAATAGCAATAAATTAAATTATCTCGAAGTAATTAATGGATGAGTAAAAAGACATAATCTAATGTAGTATTTACGTCGTGATAAAAGTTTTTATTACACGTTTCACGCTTTATCTTTCTCTCTCTCTCTCTCTCTCTCTCTCTCTTTCTCTTTCTCTCGTGTCAATCTTTTATCGCTATATAGACTATTGTGTCCCGGTCATGTAGTTGACCGATTATTAACCATTTACACGGTCGAATAAATTAAATGACAAAAAATCTTTTTCAACTGACACCGTGTAACTTTATTAGTCGATTAGTCGACGAAAACGTTTCACTGTCCTCAGTTAGCCAACTCCGTTCATTCACTAATCGAATGAATTGACTAGCATTAAAGTGACCTATGACTGTATGTCCATGAATGTATACATAAGCCCGATGATAACGAAAGTCGTCTAAATGCAAATATAAATAATAATATAAATAATAATATTTCTTGGGTTTATATTATTTGAAAATAATTATTATTCTTTTTTCTTTTCTCTCTTTTTCTTTTTTTTTTTTTAACACGACAAGCATAGAAAAAATTAATAGTTTTATTTATATATATATATATATATATATATATATATAGATATATATATTTATTTATTTATTTATTTATTTATTCTTGAGAAATAATTCTTTGGTATAACTTCACAAAATTTTGATTTGCCTTATTTGAAAATAATTATTTTCTTCTATAATGATCGAAATAGAAAAAATAAATTGACATATGTTTTTTCTTTAACTGATATTTATTATTATTATTATTATTATAGTACGTAATTAAGTATGTAATTTAAAAATTTTTAATTAGTATTATTTTTAACAATATAAGTATGAATTATACGAAAATAATTATCTTTCTTTCTTTTTCTAAAATTCTAGATAAAAATTGATAAATATATAATACTTATGAGAAAAAAAATTCTTTTAGGTAATTTTAATTCCTAAAAGTAAATTTAATTCCTTAAAATAATTTCGAGCAAAAGATACATATTTTTAATTATTTCTAATGATACAAATAGTTTCGTAATCACCGTCTTATGTGTGTGTGTGTGTGTGTGTGTGCGCGCGCGCGCGCGCGTTCGCGCGTGCGTTTATGCAATCAATACAAAGCTTACTCAAATGTAAATTTGAGTCTATTTCGTTAAAAATTTGTTGCAATTCTGCGGCATATATCAAATGACATATTTCATATTTTGCATTTTTGTTGTTTTCCATTTTTCTCTTAAAAAAAAAAAAAAAAGAAAAAAAAAAAAAAAAGGAAAAAAAATCTCATTTCCTTTTCTGATAAAGTTCAAGGATAGAAACGACAGATTAAGAGAAATGAAAAGTTGTAAAAGAAATTTCTAAAATTGTATATTCTCATATTGATTTTCCGATATTTAACGTTACGATTAGATATCAAAAACGCGTTATTTATATACGGCTGAGTTTATCATTTACAGATTAGACAATTTCTTTTAATATTTGATTATCGAAAGAAACGTTCAATTTTTAACGCAAAAATTTCATATCCTGTATCTCTCGTATCAAAAAAAAAAAAAAAAAAAAAAACGAAGCATTTATTAAATGACACGTAATCTTTTTCCTTTTTTTTCTCTTGTTTTTATCCGCCTGTTCACGCGCAAACTCAACGAAAAACGTATATATGCTATTTTTCTTTTCTTTTTTATTTCCTTCTTTTTTTTTCTTTCTTTTTATTTTTTTTTTATTTTGCAATCGGCACCGTTGATACGATTCCTCACGTATATGTCGCCGCTTCTTTTCTTTTTCTTTTTACGCTAACTCACTTTTTCGATTTCTTTTTCGTTTTCTAATTAATTTCGTTGTGCATATATACGACTCGAAATATCTATGGGAAGATTCTATTTATATTCTCTTATTCAGTAACAATAAAAAACGATGTATTTATTAAACAACAATAACAACAACAACAACACGATCTTTTACATTATTTTCTTTTTTTCTTTGTTTTTATCTCTCTTTTTTTTTTTTTTTTTTTTTTTTTTTTATCCGCCTGTTTACTAGAAAATGGAACGAAAAACGTACATGCATATGTACATACACATACATGCACGATATTTATTTTATTTTATTTTATTTTTATTTTGTTTCTTCTTCTTTTTTTTTTTTTTTTTTTCTTTCATTTTATTTTTGCAGTCGGCCAAATGGATGCGATTCCTCGTGTATGGCATAATTTTTTTTTTCTTTTTTTGTTTTCCCTTTTATTTCACGCTTTCATCCCGTACTGTTCCCTTATCATTTTTAAATAATTTCATCGTTTATTTACTTGTACCAGCCCAAAGTATCTATAAAAAAAAAATTTGTATTTTAACGAAAGTAACATGAGTTTTAATACGAAAAATGTGAGGTTCGAGAAATTTTTCATACCCATTTCCTTGTTTAGCAAGAAAAAACGATACATTTATTAAACAACACAGTCTTTTACATTATATTTTCCTCTTTTTGTTTTTTTTCTTTTTTGCTTTACTATAATTATTATTATTATTATTTTTTTTATCTTCTTTCTTTATCCGCCTGTTTACTCGCAAACGCAACGAAAAACGTATGTATATAATTTGTATTATATGTCTTTCTTTCTTTTTTTTTTCTTTTTTTTTTTTTTTTACTTTTTATATCGCAGTCGATCGCTGATGCGTTTACTCTCTGCGGATGTCGACATTTTATACATTGACAAATATGAAAACGCGAGGGAAATGTTTTTCTTTTACACGTTATACTTTTCTTTCCTTTCCTTTCTTTTCCTATCTCTTTTCCTTTTCTTTTCTTTTTGACATAACTTTTTTCTATAAGCCCGAAATATCAATATACTATATTCGTAATGATATTCGAAAACAAATATATATGTACTTATAAATAAGAGAGGGATCACCGTCTTCTTCTTCTTCTTCTTCTTTTTTTTGTTTTTTCTTTTTTTTATCTCGTGTAGAGACACTCCAGTGACTTATTTTGATTAAATAATAATAATAATAAGGTTCTTTTTTCTTATCTTTTTTTTTCCTTTTTAATATTTTTTTCCTAAAAAAACAACTATGTAGGAAATTATATATATATATATATATATATATATATATATATAATATAATATAATATGATATAATATATATATATATATATATATAAAACAAACAAATCTATGGATCAGATAAGAAAAAATATATATATATATGTAAAATTTACAAAAGTATTGTCTCTTATGGCCTCTCTTTCCCCCTCTCTCTCTCTCTCACTCTCTCTCTCTCTCTCTCTCTCTCTCTCTTTCTTTCTCTCTTTCTCTCTTCCTTTCTTTTACTCTCCCTCTTTCTCTCTCATACAATAATTATAAGATTTAAAATTCCAAAAAAATCTACGGGAGATAAATTCATTTCCTGACAAACTTTTCAACTATATAATTATTAAATAATAGAGTATATATATATATATATATATATATATATACATATATTTTTTTTTTAATAAACTTATAAATAAGATCTAATTTTAGTACTTATTTCCCCTACGATCGACTTCGCATACCTATTATATAGCAATTAATTATTTTGATTTCTTTTATTCATTTTGTTTACTCGCACACTTCTCGCTTGGCAGTTAATGATTATGATCGATTTTTCTCGAGAACAAAGCGCTCGTTTCTACGAGACTATTATATAATTATCGTCGATCGAACGAAGATTCAAGAAGTACGTTTGCGAAAGAACAAAAAAACATGAGATTGTATCGTTTCTTCGTAAAAGGAGAAGAAAAAAAAACATTTTAACTTCGAATTATGCTTTTAATATAAATTATATATCTAACGTTTCTAAGTCTTTGAGATAAGATAAGACACATTTATGTATACATATATATACATACATTGTGTGTGTCTGTGTATATATATATATGTATATATATATTAGAAACTTATTGTTCAATTTAAGTGTAAGATAATATAACGTTTCACGGAGTATATAAAATTCAAATCGTTAATCCGAAAGAAAAATATAATACAAATTTGAGAAAATATTCAATATAAGTTTTGATCGATAGTACGAGAAAGAATATCTGCCTTCTCGTTGTTTGTTCGTCGCAGCTCAATTCTCTTGGAGAAAGAAAAAAAGAAGGAACTAACAAACAAACAAACAAACAAACAAACAAAAAAAAAAAAAAAAAAAAAAAAAAAAAAAAAAAAAAAAGAAATAAAAAGAAAAAAAAAAATTAAAATAAAATAAAAATAAACAGAAATATGAGTTTCATACAATCGACATACATTCAAAATTATTAGAACGTTTACAGTTCGAGCCTGGTTTTACATGTTCGTTGATAGAACAGGCCCAATATAGGATGTTGCCGAGTTTTCATTGTATATCATGAACGACGAGGACAATTCGATTCGCGAATGTATTTCACCCACGTACGACTTGGCGTTATATCACCCTTACGACCCATCGATTTACTCTGATCTATGATGGTACGATAGGTATCTTCGTCGTAAGTGCAAGTTAAACTCTTTCGAAGTTTTTCAGCACCTGTTCCAAAGTTGGCAGGCCGACTACCAACTAGTACATGAAGATCGTTCTTTACTTTTTCAGCCCAGTCCCACATTTCTACGATCGAGCAGTTACAAAGGAATGGATTCCCTAAAAGATTAACCGACAAAAGATTTGGATTTGATCTAAAGACCTTAGGATTGATGGTGCGTAAATTATTGTTGCTGACATCTAAATATTCCAATGATCTTAGTTTCCTCAAACAAGTCAAATCCCCGGTTCCGGATATTTCATTCCCAGAAAGATTTAATCGCGTTATTTTTTTAGTCTTCGAGAATATGTTCTGATGTAATTGAGAAAGATCACAATTACTTATGTCAAGAATTTCGAGATTGGATAATTGCGCAGGCAGGAGGGCTCCATCGTCGGGGATACTAAGTGGATTACCACTGAGCTTCAATTCGATCACGTTTGTGATGTTGTGATCACCGAAGACCTTTAGATCGACAGGATTGCGAAGGTCACAATTATTCATCTCTAAACTTTCCAATCTCGTCAAATTAGCGAACAAACCTTCCTCCAATGAATGAAGCTTATTTCCTGACAATATTAGCTTTTTAAGCGATGTCATTTGGGCGAAGGTATTGTTTGCAACGTGACCGAGATTACAATAAGACATGTCTAAATATTCTAAGGAGCTTAATGGATTCAACAAACTCACGAACGCATCCGAAAGTGGATTGTTAGAGATATCGAGTTCTTCGAGATTTTCGAAAACCTCGAAAGCGGTTGGCAATTTACGCAAGTTGCAATGGCTCAGAGAAAGTTTGTGAAGCTTAGGTAAGTGCCGTAAGACTACAGTTAGGTCTGCTGCGAACATGGGATTGCCGCTCAGATTCAATACTCGAAGCTTACTGGCGTTTTTGAAAGCCTCTTCGGACAAGCGATCCTGAAGATTACAATTGGACAAATCCAAGGATTGCAAGCTGTGGAGATTGTGACCAAGAGTATTGCCAACGTCCAAATGCCAGAGTTCATTGTCGGCCAATACCAATTGTCGAAGATACAAGTTTTTAGCGAAAGCATCGCCTGGTAAATTGGTAATCAAAGTTTTTCTTATATCGAGATTCTCCAAACGAATGAGCGGAGCTAATACGTTAGTCCAACTTAACAATCGCAAATCGTTTTCCTGCATCTCGAGTTCTCGCAAATTTTCCAAGTGCGCAAACGTATCGGGCGATAAGTGAGTCAAGTTGCAGCCGTTCAATTTGAGGTACTCGAGATTGGTCAAGTGGTCGAAAGGGCCGGGTTCTATCCTTTGTAGAGGATTGTGAGATAGATCGAGTTTGTTCAGGTTCGTCGTGTTGTGAAAAAATTGGTTATTCAGTTTACGAATGCCGCATGAATTCAAATCCAAATAGAGAAGCGACCGACAATTCAGGAAAGGACCCTTCACCGTTGCTATCGGGTTGTTCTGAAGTTCCAACGTGATCAAGCCTGCACTGTCCCTATTAGATATAAGATTTAACGAGTTAAACTTATGCCGTGTTTCACATAACAACAAACGTATTCTAATATTACCTAAAAGCTTCTGAATCGACGTGAGTGATGGCGTTGAAAGAAAAATCGGCATCCAAGAGATATGTCAGCCCGGCAAAAGATTCATATTTGAGTTGGGAAAGTCGATTATGTGCCATCTGAAGTCGTCTCAGCTTAATACCATGTGGAAATGGTCCAAAGCGTTTTATATTATTGCCATTCATGTCAAGTACATAAACGTTCGGGCTGAGTTCACCGTATGAGATGCTGGTCAGGTTGCTTTCCGAGCAATCGGTCACCCAGTTGATACGGAAATAGTGACAGTGACAGTCGACCGGGCATTCTTGTTCAGCTAACTCGGCGTTGAAAGAGAGAGCCGATGCAATTAGACTGGTTAAAAGCAGGAACAGTCCTAACATTCTGTTTACCGATCGATATCTAAATTTGGAAACAAGAGATAAAGAAATTTTTTAATAATATACAATACATTAAATAAGATATAGGCGCGCGCGTGTGCACGTACGCGTATGTATGTGCATGCACGCGCGTGTGTATGTATGTATATGTATGTGTGTGAACGTATTAACAATGAACTGATGGAAGAAAGCATGAAGACCAAAGGGACAATTCTATGTAAGAACAAACAAGACAGGAGCAGTAGCACGCGTCCATTATCAAAGATTATCATCACGCGAAACCGACATAGTCTTGGTCTTGGCGGTAAATTACATTGCAGAACGTTATGCCGTTTCTCTCTTTTATCCCCTTGGAATAGACGAGTGCTGGGGACAAAGGAAGAACTCGTCGGCGCCTCTGGCAAGAGCCAAAAAGAAAGAGAGAAAAAAAAAGAGAAAGAGAGAGAGAGAGAATGAGAGAGAATGAGAGAGGATAAGAGAGGATGAGACTTGGGTAGTTGTACAACGAACGAAGCTATAAGAGTAGTAGGAGCTTTCCGGCAGAACGACACGGTAGGCGTTCCACACGGTCGACTGATTCCTGGAGCTTTTCCACCCGCGCGGAGTTTGCTTTCGGCCTCTGCCCGTTTTACTCGACGACGTCCTCCCTTGAGGGAAGAGAAAAGAAAAAGAAAAAAAAAGAGAGAGAGAGAGAGAGAGAGAGAGAACAGCTCGAAGGCGGTACATTTTCCGTTTTCGATCCCTTCCTTCTTTATTTTTCGCAGTCGTCTTGCCTTTGGCGCCGCGGAATCCTTTTTCCTTCTCTCTTTCTCTTCAAATCTCATTTCATAGGAAGGATTCCCTAACACTCGTCGTCCTTCGTCGTCGTCCTCGGCCTCGTGGTGCTGTTCTTCCTCGTCCTCGTCCTTCTCCATCTTCCTTCCTCTTTCTCTACCTTCTCCTCCTCCTCTTCAACCTTCTCTTGGGGAACCGCCGGAGCTTGACAGTCATTTGCATTCAAACTCCACCCGAGACATTCATACTTTTTCCAAATATCGTCTTTCTTTATGCGCCAGAGTTCAGCTTTCGGTAGAGACTTCAGACCTTCGGGGCGGACGCTTTCCTTCCATTCGAATTTACGTCTCGACTCCACCTTAGTCAACCCTCGCGATCCTCCTCCCTTTATCCGACCTCGACCGTCATCCCTCTCTCCTTTCCCTATTCTCCCATTTTCACCGATTTTATCTTCCCCCTTCTTTCTTTCTTTCTTTCTTTCTTTCTCTATCGTGTACACGGATAGGAGGTAAGCAGAAAAAAAAAAGAAAAAAAAAAAAAAGGTGTCCCTCTACTTTGGATAATTAGCTTTCTTTCGCTTTTGACTCTCAAAACAAACGCGATTGCTCGTTACGTTTCCTTTCGTGAATCCACGAGACACTTGGTCGACCCTAAAAAAAAAAAAAAAAAAAAAAAAAAAAAAAAAAAAAAAGAGGAAAGAAAAAAAAGAAAAAGAATATGGACGAATCTCTTTTCTTAATCCATCATATTCCTGCTCTCGAAGATTGTCAGAAGAAAAAGAACAAAAAAGAAAATATATATATATATATAAAATCAAAAAGAACACAAAAAAAAAAAAAACAAGGGAAAAAGAGGAAGTAAGAAAAAGAGAAGAAAAATGGTTATTCCCGACTCCGTTTTCTAAAGTAACCAGTTAATTTCAAGGGCCACTTGCCCGACCGAATATTCATTCTCTCCCTCTCTTATTTATATCACCATGACCAAGAACAAAAATAAAATGGCGTTGGTCTCTAACGTTACCTTATTTTCTTTAAAAAAAAAAAAGAAAAAAAAAACAAAAAGTAAATAAATAGCAATATGTATGTATATGTTACTAGACTCTGCAAAGAATGTTTTTACAAATCTTTTTAATACGTCTAATCGTGCCCATCTGAGCGTTCTAATTCTCCTATCAATGAATCTATATACACAGTCTGCCTCATTTAATCCTCTAATTAGTGGAAAATAAATGCTACTATTAAAGTTTCCATTTCTATTTATAGTATTTTATATATACAAGGTTGCTATATAGTATTTTATATATATTTTCTAGTTTCTAATTTTTAGTTGAGGGTAGGAAAAAAACAAAAAGGAAGAAAGAAAGAAAGAGAAAACCTTTCTTTCTCCACCCTGTATATGTCTGTGACATTTTATTGATTAAATTAATATTCAGTAATTTTGTAAAAAATTTATTGCATTATTTATATTATTCTATCAACTATAATATATTTTATACGCTGATTCTTTTTTTCTTGCTGAAATCTAAGAGTTATAATGATCTATCACTTAAAAAAAAAAGCTATATATATATAATATATTAATTAAATAATTGTAACTATTTAATTCAGAGAGAAAAAGAGTGTGTATGTAAGAGAAAGAAAGAGAGAGAGAGAGAGAGAGAGAGAAAGAGATAGAGAGATAAAAAAAATATTAAAAAAATTTCTCTAATTCATGGAATTCTTTCAAAATAATTAAATTCTTCTCGATGAAAAATAGTTTCCTGTACACCGACTATCTCAAATTATTTTCACGCAACTCCCGTTAGAAATTTCTCACCCAGTATATTATATATTGTATTACGGTTGAACGAGAAAACATGTCAGCGAATTGCACGGACTGTTTAAATCTACGCGCGCGTTCCATCGCGGTTTGTGCCGTACGTCCGTCCGTGCGCACGCGCACACCTTACATCGAGTAAGATTTATATTTACATACACATACTACACATGTATTTTCTCTACACAAATATTATATCCACATGTAAATGCGCACGTGTAAAAGATTTACGAATGAATTCGAGCTGGACAAAAAATGTTGAACGTCGCGATGGCAATGAATTCATGAGTATGATTATACTAACTTAAAGGACGGATGCACGCATAACTCGTGAGTAAGAATTATTACTACGAAGACTAACATTAAGTACGTAAGTATATGTTTATGTGTATGCGTGCGCGTGTCTAACAACCGTGAATAAAAAGAACGACTGTGCAACAAAGTATGCGTGTTTTCACTGATAAGCTGTTACAAGAGAAAACCAAAAATCTATGAGGTTAAAGAATTAGAAAAAAAAAGAAGGAGAAATAAAAAAAAAAAAATAGAAAGAAAGAAAGGAGGAAGAAAAAAAAAGATATCATTAAAAACAAATCACATGTAAATCATGAATAAGATGCTTAACGAGAAAACAAAATATCACTTTCATTAAGTCTAACAAATTGGATTTTACACTTGTATTAAAGCGCCATTTTAAAATACGAAAGTCAGATTACATCGGAATTACTCGTACATCCTCGTTTAATAACCTCATTTTATATATATATATATGAAATGAACTTATTTGATCGTAGAGTTAATAATATCTAAAAAAAAAAAAAAAAAAAGAAAAAATGAACTAAATTTCTTAAGCAAGTAATTACAGTATCGTAGCTGTATCTAGATAATCATACTGTTAAACTTTTTTCATTGTTTGATGAAATGTATACAGATTTTTTCGAGATAGTAGATTAAAAGTATAAAAACCGACACGAAGAGTAGAACTTAAGAATAAAAGCAAAGAAGTTAATTAAGATAGAATTGATTAGTACTTTCGTAAAAAAAAAAAAAAAAAAAAAAAAAAAAAAAGAAATATCGATTTCAAATCATTCAATTAGTTTATTTTGTTACTTGTTAATACGTTCTTGGCAAAGACAATTGAGTTAAGGTCGTAGAAAAAAAAGAGAGGGAGACGAAGAGACAAATAAACACAGAGAGAGAGAGAGAGAGAGAGAGAGAGAGAGAGAGAGAGAAAGAGAGAGAAAATGGATCAGTATTGCATGTATGTATTTTTAACGAGTCGGCCATTTTTGATTACGCAGCACAACCTACATACGCTTGAAAACAATTTCCCGCGAAGGACATTTGACCAATTAACGAATAAAATACGAAAAGTAGATGATCGTCGCTATCGATGAACATATATATATATATACATTTATATATATTATATACATATATATAGTTGTGTGTGTATATATGTATATATTGCATTATTTTCTATTCTATTATATTACATTACATTATATTATATTATAATATATTATATTATATTATATTATATTATATTATATTATATTATATATATAGTATAGGGGTAGGATGAAATGTGAAAAGTACCGCGTTCTCATTTCTAATCGAGATCAAATGTTTTATCGGTCGATCGAAGTTTCACTTAATTAAGTAAACACATCGGACGGGCACAGAGTGATTTTCTATCGGGTTAAAAGCATTCGCGAATAGTCTCTTCCATTATCATTACATAATACCCAATAATCGACACCCTCCGAATGAATTATCTTCGGAGTGTGAACAAAGTTCGTACGTACACGAAAACCATGGAAAATTTAAAAAAAAAAAAGAAAAAAAAAAGAAGAAAAAAAAAAGAAGAAAAAAAAAATAAGAAAGAGAAAAAAACGAGAAAATAAAACGAAAGAAAATTATATATGTATATAGAAATGGATAGAAAGGGAGAGAGAGAGAGAGAGAGAGAGAGAGAGAGAGAGAGAGAGAGAGAGAGAGAGAAAATAAATACGTAAATAAATATATAAATAAATAAATCATTCGATGGGAGAGAAAGAAAGTTAAAAAAAAAAAAATAAAATTATAAGAGATGATATATATATATATATATATGGATAAAATTGAAGAAAAAAGAAAGAAACAAGAAAAAAAAAATGATAAAAAGACAGTTAAAGGTTAGGTCGTCGTAAAATCGTGCGATTCACGTACAACAAATGACCATGGCCAATGACAATGACGCATAAGCAATGTCGAACAAAATAAGAAACATGATTCAAGTTCAATCGTCGTTTAATCGTATACAGATTATTATCTTTTATTGTTTTCATATCTCTCTCTCTCTCTCTCTCTATATTATATATATATATATATATATATATATATATATATACACATATTTATTTACTATATTATATATAAATAATATAATAAATATATATATAATACATGTAATATAATTATATATTTTTTATATTTATATTATATAATATATATCACACATTTAATATATTTATATAATATAACATTTTTTTCTCTCTCTTTTATTCCTCTCTCTCTCTCTCTCTCTCTCATTATTTTATTTCCTTTATATAATTATTACATATATATATATATATATATATATATATATACACATACATACCATGTGAAACACCAAAGGGAAAAATATATGCCGGTTATAGCGAGGTTTTTATCTATTTCAAAATACACACAAACGTTTATCCTCGTGAATTTAATTGAAAATAAAGTGGACACGTTGAATGTTAAACTAGTTCTGCTTTAAAATCAAGCTTATTACTGACGACCGGCAATGAGAGAACACCGAACGATCGTAGCGAAACCTGGCGTCGTACATGAACTGACCCGTTCTCTCTCTCTCTCTCTCTCTCTCTCTGTTATTCTTCCTCTCTTCCTCTCTTTCTCTCTACCGCATGCTTTCCTTCGACGTATTTATTCTCTCTCTTTCTTTCACCACACACAATCCATACAAACATATACACGCATACGCACGCGCGCGTACTTTTTACTGTATTTCTTTTTTTCTCTTGGGGTTGCATCTTATTGTATCTCTCTCTCTCTCTCTCTCTCTCTCTCTCTCTCTCTCTCTCTCTCTCTCTCTTACTCTCTCTTACACACACATTCTCTCTCTCTCTCTCTCTCTCTCTCTCTCTCTCTCTCTCTGTCTCTCTCACGACACAACATATGTGTAAAGTACTATTATTACATAATGTCGATATTCGTCGATATTTAATCTTCTCGAATGTTCGACAAAATCAGCCATGATTAACCAATCAGCAATGAAATTAACCAAAATATTCGTCAAGTTTATTATCACAAATTTATGGAATATTATAAGTCACGAGAAATTATGATTTATGATATCTTATATTTCGCAAGAATTTGTCGTATGGTATATACGTAATAATTGAGATTGTAAATTGTTTCAATCAATTTATAGTAGTAATAATAATAATAATTATTATTATTACTATTACTATTATTAATGATATAATAAATAATATTATCAATATTAAATATTAATAATAATAATAATAATAATAATAATAATAATAATAATAATGATTATCATTATCATTATCATTATCATTATCATTATCATCATTATCATCATCATCATCATCATCATCATCATCATCATCATCAAATTTGCATACATATACTATTTAATTTAATTTTAACTACATAATTAATGTGCGCCAAAGTTATATACATATACATATACATATATATATATATATATATATATATATATATATATATGCGTCTAGAGATTAATTCGGTATAATACATAGCACGTACGATTTCGTATAATCGTCTATATAATTAATATCTCGAATATCGAGGATATTAAGCTATTGTTCTGATCGATTACGAGTAATACAAATATCGAGATAATAATATCGACGTCATGTACATATCTACATATGTACATGTGTATATACATATGTATATATACAAACATATATACATACATATATACATGCTTGCATTCAAACACATATGCATATGTACACAAATAGATACACACACACACACACACACACACACACACACACATATGTATGTATGCAGAATGTTCGAAGCAATTCGCAAACTATCGATAATTCTTTTTCTAAATATCGGTCAAGCATCGGAATCATCGATTTTCAGTTGAACGAATAGGCTCTTCCTGAATGTTACGAACTTGTTGTTTCAAATATTGATAATATATATATATATATATATGCATATATATATATACAACTACGAAATGTATTCGGCCATTGTTCTTGTTTAGAAATAGAACGTCATGTTACATATCTAGAACGATTGCGACATAATGTGTAATAATATCGATATTCGTAAGCATCGCCAATGCGATTTCCTCTTTTAGAAGAGAAAAATAGTAAATAACTGCGTAGGAGGAAGGAGAGTGATATAAGCGAAGTTGGCAGGGGGTGGTAGGTGATAGAAACGAATGCGTTCGTTCGTTTAACAAATGCATCATTTATTTAATTTCCAAAAATGAAAAAAAAAAAGAAAATAAAAAAAAAATTATAAAAAAAAAAAGAAAGAAATAAAAATGTATAAAAGATATCTCGATGTTTAATTTAATCATAAATTGAAATTTCTTCGTAACTAATTCGAAATTATAATTTGAAAACTATCAATTGTAAATTCAATGACGAACGCGGCACAATAATCGTTTTATTCCATTGAAAAATAATATATTACAAAACACAAAGCCGAATTATTTGTAACGATATAAACATTATTTTTGATATAATAAAATTAATTCATGTTATATAAATAATCATCTCAAATCGTTTATCTTGATTTGTAACTATTTCTCATTTTGTTTTACGATAGAAACGTCATTAATCCAATCGAATATAAACATTATGTTTGCCATCAAAATTAATTCATATTATATTCATCATCTGTATTATTTATTTTGGTTTGGAATTGTTTCATTGCGTTTTATGTAATATAAATACCGTCACTTCCGACGACATAAACATTATATTTATCATCGATATTAATTTCATTTTATATTAATTCATTTTATACTACGTTATTTATCTTTGTTGCAATTGTTGGATTGCATTTCACAATATAAACACAATTATTCGTCCCAATATAAACATTATTCTTATTATAAAATATGAGAGAAGATTTTTTTTTCTTTCTTTTTTTTTTTTTTTCTTTTTACAATAAAAATCTTTTAGAAAAAGAATTTATATTACCGCTACACATACGATTGTATCAGCAGTTGATTTGCGCTCTGTATAAATCGTAACAAATGAAATAAAATGTGCATCGTTAATTTTATCAATAAATAATTGAAATCTAAATCAAAATATAATGTTTTTTTTTTTTTCCCTATATAACTCGAAGAATACGAAAATACGATGTAACTCAAAATTTTTGTCGTCTTACTTGATCATTATATTTAAAAAAAAAAAAAAAAAAAAAAAAAAAAAAGCATTTACAATGTTAATTATTCCTAAATGGAATATTCTCGGTCTGTTCTAACTATTACGTCATGTTTTCGTTTTAAAGCACGCGTGACATATGATCTTTATTCAGCACATTGTAAACGAACACCTTCGTATGTATATGTCTCGTCAATTAAGAAGTTGAGAAATATTATCAATTTTATCGTAACGGACAATAAAACTTATGTAAATAAGGTATTAAAGAGATATCCTAAGAGATATATGCAATAATTACGTAATATTGAAATTATAAAAAAGAAAAAAAGGAAAGATTATTAACAATTACAATATATACCAAATGTTTCTATCTCAAAATCAAAATCATAATCAAAATGAAAAGTTACTAGGCTTGTATAGTTTTACGATTTGAAAGAAAATAAAAAAAAACTTTAACCTATAAAAAATCTCGAAAAAAAAAGATTACTGTAAAAAATCTTGAAAAATTAATTACTGTAAAAAATTTAACCTATAAAAAGAAGTCTCGATTTTTCAAATAATTTGTTAACTTCGAACCCACCCTGTATATTATAACAAACAAATACAGAGATTCGGGTGTTAAAAAAGATGTATGCCTTCGAGATATGTAGCTTCAAAAAAAAAAAAAAAAAAAAAAAAAAAAAAAAAAAAAAAGAAAAAAAAAGAAAAAAAAAGAAAAAAAATACAACAAAAAATAAATAAATAAAAATTCGTAATATTCCGCCATATGCAGCTACCCCACCTTTTATATATACACACACACACATAAAAAACGAACACACACATTGCGTACGAATCAATACCAAGATTTGTTAATTAAAAATAAAGATAAAAGAATCATGGTTTAGTCCGCGTTCGTACGTTTTCGTTAGAAATTCGTCAATATTTCATATTTTTTCATCGAACGAACGTATGATCCTTTATCTCTTTTCTCTCTCTTTCTCTCTTTCTCTCTTTCTCTCTCCCTCAGAATTCCGCTTTTATCGACGGATGTTTAAAATCCCGCCTTTTTAGTATCTAGTTAACCTAACCTGACCTACCAATAACTTTCCTAAAAATATTCTATTCACTCAATTATATTCATCGATTCGTTTTAATTGAATTGAATTTTTGGCGAAATTCCATCAAATCAAAGAGAGAGAGAGAGAGAGAGAGAAAGAGAGATAGATAGAGAAAGAGAGAGAAAGATAGATAGATGGATAGATAGAGAGAGAGATAGAGAGAGAGAGAGAGAGAGAAAGAGAGAGAGAGAGAAAGAGAGAGAGAGAGAGAGAGAGAAAAGAGATACATCATGTTAACCTATGAAATTTATGTAGAACGATCCATCGATGGTGATTGGATGATATCTTTCGTACGATCTTTCCATTATACAAACGCCACCAAATATCATTTCCTGTCTTCAAATCTATTTACAACATTTTAACGAAACGTATATGCATATATTCAAATTTCTACGAGATTATACGAAATTGAAATATAAACGAGCAATTATCTCTCGACAATATTACGCAATTAAAATTATACAACACGTACGCCGGTAATAAAGAACAAAAAAGAAACTAATGATAATAATAATAATAATAATGATAATAATAATAATAAATAAAAAACAGGAAAAAGAAACGGCAATTGACGAATTTTATTCACTGACCAATCAAATTTCTCGTTACCACGATCGTTTTCAATGTGTCTGATTGTTGCTACCTGGCGTTGCAAAAGAGAAACAAAGAGAGAGAGAGAGAGAGAGAGAGAGAGAGAGAGAGAGAAAGAAAAACAAAAAAAAAAGAGAAAAAGAAAGGAAGGGAGTATAGAGGGTTAGAGAAAATTTATACAGCAGGGGTTGCTGGTCGAGCGTAACAAAAAAGGGTAAAATAACAAAAAATAAAATAAAATAAAATAAAATAAAGATAAAAAATATATATCGAAATGAAATGAAATAAAATGAAATAAAATAAAATAAAGTAAAATAAAATAAAATAAAAGAGAATAAAATAAAAGAGAATAAAATAATATAAAACGATATAAGGAAATAAGGAAAAATCGATCGATCGTATGCCGACTAACAATAAGCGATGGTAGCGGCTCTTGTAACCTCGTGAGTTTTCTGTATGTTGTTACCTGCAGGACGTCCCGATGAGAAATGACGGTATCTGCCTTTCGTCCATGTTTTTGTTTGGTTTCTACCGGCTTAGCGCCGACAATCAACCAAGGGGAGAAGGGAGTAGTCGCCGTTGAATATATTTAACACGTTTTTCTGAATTTTCGTAAAGGCTTCTCCTTCTGCACTACTCTTTTCTGTGAGAGATAACGATTACGAGACGACTCATGCACGTACTATGAGAACCAATGGCATATATGTATACACGCGCATGCGTCTTAACACGACGACCACGACGACCACGACGACCACGACGACAACGACGAAGACAACGAAGACGACGGACGATGACGATGATCGAGGTTCGACGACGTTCGACGACTTTTCGCGATGAGAAGGTTATCATGAAAAGTTACTTTCTATGTACTTACATATATATATATATATATTATATATAACGTGTATAGATTTTATAAACGTTTTTATCTAAAATAAAAAAAAAAAGAAAAAAAGAGAAGGAGAAAAAAAAGAAAAAATAAGTTTCCCTATAGGGAGAATAAAAAGAAGTATATTCATTTATTTATTTATTTATTCGATTAGACTCGAAATATCTTTAGATGATTTGCATTAATAGATTTTAGACCAATAAACGACTCCTCGTAATTCTGAAAGATCGACGTTGATTGGTCGTTAATTTTTAGATTTATTATAATATTATACATAATCACGTACGTTAATATCGCGATTTGTAAAAAAATATATATATAATAATTATATATATATATATATGAATATATATATATATATATAAATATAGTTATATTATTTTTTCAATATTTATTTTAATTTTATTATATATTATATCAATAATATTAACAAATATAAACACATACACATACATATTATATTATATATTCACATATACATATATATATATATATATACACACATACATATATATAAATATATGCATGCATGGATATATAATGTATACGTAGATGACAATGAAACATAAGTCATCAAGTAAAGAGGTAAATCGACGGCGATTAAGCAACATATGTATATATACACATATATATACATACATACATACATTTTTATATATATATACATACATATATATACATACATATATATACATATATATATATATATATATATATATATATATATATATATATATATATATAAAACAAGGGGCAATCAAGAACGGAGAGAACGGAAATAAGATAAAACAACGAATTTGTCGTTACGATTTAATCCCTCGCCACGGGACTCGAAATTGTTCTTCTCCTCTGGCATCTCTTTCTCTTTCTCTCTCTCTCTCTGTCTCTCTCTCTCTCTCTCTCTTTCTGTTTCTCTTTCTCTCTTTCACTCTTTCCCTTTAACGATATTTGCCAAAACGAAAAGCGACAAAAAGTCGACGTTTTCGTCGCTGTCTACCAGCGGATTAAAACGAACAATATGAATATTTTAATTGTCGGAGTCGAATATGAGTAGAGTGAGAAGCGAATATAAAGACGGTGAAAAAAAAAAGATAGAGAGATAAAGAAAAAAATGAACGAGAGAGAGAGAGAGAGAGAGAGAGAGAGAGAGAGGGGATAGTCGCATATAACTTTGAAATAGAGGAAGTCCGGCGTCAAGGATTATAGGAATTTTTATTTGCACGGATGAGACGTCGTCGACGTTGGTCTATAAAGCGTTAATAAAAACACAGAAACACCAGTTTCATATCAAAAATATAGGTGTATATGAGTGTGTGTGTGTGTGTGTGTGTGTGTGTGTGTGCGTGTGCGTGTGCGTGTGTGTATGCGCGTATATATGTATAGGTATGAGAGTAAAAAAGAAAGAAAGAGGAAGAGAGAGAGAGAGAGAGAGAGAGAGAGAGAGAGAGAGAGAGAGAGAGAGAGAGAGAGAGAGTAAAAGTCGTGCGTGCGAAAAGCGTCGTAAAACTGACTCGACGGGGTAGTTTACCCTGGTTGTATGTAAAGCACAGAGTAAGAGATATAAAGAGAGAGAAAGATATATATATATATATATATATATAGAGTTAAATAGAAATAAGGATGGAGATAGTGCTATAAGGATTTCGCTGTAGGATTTTTCTTTCTATTATTTTCTTTTATATTCTTTGTATTTTTTGTTCTTTTTTTTTTTTTATCATTTTTTTCGTTGTTTTTATTTATTTCTTTTTTTTTTCTTTTTTATTTTTCTTTTTACTATTATTTTTCGTGTCTTCGTATCATTGTATTAAAAAAAGTTTTTTTTTTCCTTTTTTTTTTTTTTTTTTTTTTTTATTTTTTTTATTTTTTTTTTTTAACTCGTAACGTTGTGTAGCTAGTCGAACGAACGTAGATGCGTTCGATAGGCGTGCTAATATCCGTAGGAGACAATGGGTAGAAATCGATATGGCTTTTATACGATGTGTGTTCAACGTGTGTATACATACATATTACATGTGTATGTGTGTGCATATATATATATATATATATACACTCTCTTTATCTTTCTCACTCTATTGATACTAACGTAGTCAAAGTTGCATTGATAGGGTAAACAGTCGCGCGTGCATACAACCTAACGCATTCGGTGGGACACGCGTGAATCTCAAATATGTTTTCGTTCGTTTACATATACATATACATATATATATATATATATATATATATATATATATACATGTATACATACATATGTATCTATCACGTGATTTTGACCAACGAGTTCGTGTAATCGTGTCGTATAATCGTGTAATCTTATGTAGTGTAGTGTACTATAGCATAGTATGTAATATATATAATTTAGTATAGTATAGTATTATATGATGTAATATAGTATAATGCGGTGTAATGTGCTAGTATAGTGTAATGTAATATTGTGTGCTCCAGTGTGGTCTAGTATGGTGTAATATGGTGTAGTATAGTTTAGTATAGTGTAGTATAGTTTAGTGTAATGTACTGTAGTGTAGTGTAGTGTAGTATAGTGTAGTGTCGTGTCATGTCGTGTCGTGTCGCTTTCAAAGGAACGAGAGACGTTTATGTTCGCGGATGGAAGCAGAAATCGTAGAAGGTCAGCATGTTTGTCTTGCGAAACAGCACACTAGTTGTTCATCTTTAAGCTTGTGAGGGTCGAACAACGACCTGCCAAGTACAGAGAGAGATAGAGAGAGAGTGAGAGAGAGAGAGAGTGAGAGAGAGAGAGAGAGAGAGAGAGAGAGAGAGTAAGACCATTTTCGATCACCTATGCTGAATCGAATGGATGGATCATCGGATTAACGTTGCCATTGACGTTAGACACGACAAACTTACCTTTCTATACCTATATATGTTAATTGCATTTGATTCGATCACGATATCTATCAGTTTCATCGATTATCTTAAAATAAATTATATTATATGTATAAAGAGTGAGAATAATTATTAAATATTTAAATCTCATAGACGAGATTGAAATATTCCTACGGTAGTTCCTTTTTTTTTTCACATTTCTTTTTCATATTTCTATTGTATATTTAATAATAAATTCTATTGTATAATTAATATCGTATACTGTATACTGAATATTTAATTTCTTAATAATTAATAAATTATATATAATTTAAATGTTATCTAATTTATTAGTAATTAATAAATTATATAATAATATATTAATAATTATATACCTATATTATATAATAAATATATAAAGGATATATACATATATATATATACATATATATATATATATATATATATATACTACTGCTTATTCAAATCTTTATATACACAAACACACACACACACACACACACACATACACACACTCATATATACTTATACATTAATTTTAATCTTAAATAATTTATTAATATTATTAATAATATTATATAAATTTATCAATATTACGTAATATATTTAATAAGCAATATATATATATATATATATATATTTAATTAGAAATATATTTAATTAGAAGGTATATGTATTTATTTATCTATTTCTAATACTATTTATTTAAATCTTTTCATTATTTCTCAACCTTAGCTATAACAATGAAAACGAATATATTATGTAGACGATAAAAATAGGAACCCTCCCTCCGATAGAAAAGTACGATATCGAACGAACGAGTCTCGTGTAAATGTCCAACATACTGCGATATAGAGAAAGAAAGAAAGAGAGAGAGAGAGAGAGAGAGAGAGAGAGAGAGAGAGGGAGAGAAAGAAAATAAAAATAAAAAGTAAAAAGTCGACGTTCGCATGCAAGTAATTCAGGAGTAATTCATTTACGCTTATCGGCATGAGATGATCGCGACATGAAGAACTCTACCGACGACAATGCGATCAATTTGTGCGTATCACGTTTCTTGCGCCGAGTCCTAATATAGCTCATTTGCGAAATAATTTCTTTCTAATTTATTATTATCGTTTCATAGATATTTAACTTTATTCTCCATCTTAATTAATTTCATTCGTCGGATGGATAAAAACTTTTTTTGTATCGTACATGTCGCGTTTATTTCTATTAAAATTAAAATAAAATATTAACGAATGATATCAATTAGAAGATTTTGTCATTTTGAAGATTTTCCTTATCAAATTATTCGAATCACGTATTTTCTCATTTCATTCGGTATGAACGATCGATATTAATACGATTTAAAGACGATCGATAGGAAATGATCGATCTAAAAAGATTCTCTCTTTTTTCTTTTCTTTTTATTTTTCTTTTTTTCTTTTTTTGTTTTTCTTCTCTTTTTTTTTTGCTTGAAAAGTCATCTCACTCTCTCGATACATTCTCATATACATGAAAATAATTCGTATTCTTTTGGCACGGAAAGTGGAATTAGAATTCCATGAGATAGAGAGAAACGAAAATGTTGAGGGATATATCTTAGAATAAACCAACCGAAGAAGAAGTCAAGAGTCAAGAGTTTATTTTCAATTAGATTGACACAAATATATATATATATATATATATATATATATATATATGTGTGTATGTATGTATATATTTACTTGGGTATGTTTGAATTCCTTGAGACTAAAAATATCCTTTTTCTTTGAGTTAACAATACGATGTAAAATAGCTACGATCAAAAATATATTTTATATATATATATATATATATATATATATATATATATATATCTTTTTATCGACTTCTCATTGAATGGTGGATTAGAAATTTGATCGTAAGATGGCGCCGATGTATCTCGATTTTAATATTACGTCCTGTAACGAAAATGTAATGAACAAATAATAATAATAATTAAAAAAAAAAAAAAAAAAAGAAAAAAAAAAAGAGAAAAAAAAGATTATAAATAAAAAAATAAATAAAAAGTTAAAATTAAAAAAGTTACATCCACGATAATCTTCTTTGCTTCTTTCCTCTTCTCCTTCTCCTTCTTCTTCTTCTTCTTCTTCTTCTTCTTCTTCTTTATCTTTTTCTTTTTCGAGCGAACATAAAAATAAATCCGTCGAATAATTACAAATGAAAATAGATCGTTCAGTTACATATTTACATTTAAGTCACGATCGCTTCGTGATAATACAAAAAAAAAAAAAAAAAAAAGAAAAAGAGAATTATTAAAAATAAGATATTAAAAAAAAAAAAGAAAAGAAAAAAAGAAAAAAGGAAGAAAAAGAAGAAACTACTAGTAAATTTCTTAAAAGGATTTGGCGCCAAGCGATCGCACATTTAAACTCCATTTTCTTTATTTTACCTTTTCTATACACGAACGGGCACGCATAAACGTAGATCAAAGAAATGAATATCGACGATCGCAATAATTCGAAAGTTTCCGATTATCGTTTCTCTTTGCACACGAATTTCTTTCTTTCTTTCTCTTTCTCTCTTTCTCTCTATCTTCCTCTCTCTTTCTCTACCTCTATCTATCTATCTATCTCTCTCTCTCTATCTTTTTCTTTCTTTCATTCGCCATTGCCCATAGCGTAGCTCGCGAAATAGCGAATCGTGTCACATATATTTTTTGGCAATTGTGTTCTTTCGAAATTATGTGAGAATGACTTTGGCATGAGTCCAGCATTCCATAGAATGCGAGCAAGGGGACAAGGCGTGTATACGACGAAAGATAGAGAGAAAGACAGAAAGAGAAAGAGAGCGAGAGAGAGAGAGAGAGAGAGAGAGAGAGAGAGAGAGAGAGAGCAACGAACTCTAGGAAGCTACGGACAAGACGCCTCCTCTGTCTTTCTCTTTTTGTTCCATCTTGCGTTTTACCCGGACGACGTTTCCGTTTGGCGTCCCTTCTTCCTCCTCCTCCTTCTCCTCCTCCTCTTCCTCCTCCTCCTCCTACTACTACTACTACTACTACTACTACTACTACTACTACATCTTCTCCTCCTTCACCCTTCTATTCCTATTTTATCACTCCTCACTCCTCCCTTAGATTCAATTCGAAAGGCAAAAGAAGTTTCAAACTTTTCGCGCGATCGACGAATCACCGTGGACGTTGTGGTTCTCGATCATTATCACGCGTTAAAAACTTTCCTCGACCTTGTCACCAAAAGGATTCGATTCGATTCGACTCGATTCCATATCCACCCCTTTCCCTTCCTTTTCTTATCTTC
This sequence comes from Vespa velutina, assembly GCF_912470025.1. Lineage (NCBI taxonomy): Eukaryota > Metazoa > Arthropoda > Insecta > Hymenoptera > Vespidae > Vespa > Vespa velutina. Next base: position 3,270,475 of record NC_062188.1, read on the forward strand.
TTCTTCTTCTTTTCTTCTTCTTCTTCTTCTTCTTCTTCTTTTTCTTCTTCTTCTTCTTCTTCTTCTTCTTCTTCTCAAGCTTCTCCTCTTCCTTTTCCTTTTCCCCTTCATCTTCATCCTCATCTTCGTCTTTTTCCTTTTTTCCCATCCTCACTCTTTTATCAGTTCCTCGTCGAAGAGTAGTAAAAGAGAGAAATCTCGAGGACGATTTAACCATGATTTATTCGATCAAACGAAATCAGATAGCGTTTCTCGATCCCATGATTTCTGGCTAACTCTCCACCTTCGCTCGTATCTATTCTAGTAATTACACGTAGGGGTGTAAGTTGATAAGGTTAAAAAAAAAAAGTAAAAGGAAAAAGGGGAAGAATACGAGGTAGTAGTAGTAGTAGTAGTAGTAGTAGTAATAGTAGTAGTTGTAGTAAAAAAAGAAGATGAAGAAGAAGAAGAAGAAGAAGTAGAAGAAAGAGAAAAAGATGAAGGACAAAAGAGATAACTGATCACGCAGCGACCGTGATAAAAGTTAATCGAATTATCGCCGAGGTAAAGTCAATATCTATGGAGAAATTAACGATATCGGGATATTGAAATATTGACACTAAGAATATATGTATACTATGTGAGAAAGAATGAGAAAGAGAATTAGAAAGAGTGAGATAGAGAAAGGGAAAGTGAACGAGCACATATACGCATGGCATATGCGCGCACACACATACACACGCGGGGCGGACATATACACGAGTTCACGAAGATTGAGTACACGTTAGACAGAAAATATTGATAGAATCATCGTTCCATAAAGAGTGGATGTGTGAGAGATGCTACCCCCTCCCCACCATCCTTCCCTCCCAGCCCCGGTTCACCATCATTACAAACACCGCGTTTTCAACCCTACGCTCGTTCTCGACTTCGTGGAGCGCGTGAAAAAAAAAAAAAAAAAAAGAAAAGAAAAAAGAAAAAAGACAAAAAAGAAAATATGGGCGATCATTATAATGCGAGAGAAAAAAGAAAAAATTCCTTCCTTCATGTGAAACTTATCCCCCCAGAAGTGTCGCGTGCTACGATGTTAAAAAAAATAAAATAAAATAACAAAAAAAAAAAAAAAAAAAAAAAAAAAAAAAAGGAAAAGAAAAGAAAGAAAGAAAAAAGAAGAAAGAAAGAAAGATCGAAAAAAGAAAAAAGTCTTTCGACAAATTTCAAAAGAAGAGACAGACAGGAGAGAGAAAGAGAAAGACATGATACTTGAGGAGAAGTGAGAAATCGAACGCTTGACTTTAACTTATTCATTCTTATCGAGCGGCATTGACCAAAGGGTTAGAAGACGGAGGAGGGCATCGTTTGTTCCCCATCTTCTTGGTCGCGGTGTTCATCGCCGTCGTACATACGTCGTCGTTCTGGTACGTCGTACGTCGTACGTCATAAAGGCAGCCTTGGCAGGGTTGCAAGCTCGTGTCGCGTGCTCCCGGGTTCATCGACATCTCGCGCTCGATACGCGCGAGTACGCGCGAGAGAAGAGCAAAGTAATATCAGAAT
>NC_062188.1:3274507-3282007 GCF_912470025.1 Vespa velutina
TATACATATATTTTCTTCCTTTTGCACTAAAATCTTTACGCTTTCCGCTTTTTCTCTTTTCCTTTCTCTCTCTCTCTCTCTCTCTCTCTCTCTCTTTTCTCTTTCATTTTCTCTCTTATCAAACAATCGTATTTCTTCTAAAGAACGATAACGCACGCACAAACACGTATAATCTTTAATTCTTTTTTACTTTCACTTTTCTCCTTTTTCCATTGCTTTTTCTTTTCCTTTATGTTTTCTTTCTTCTTTACTTCTTCCTTCCTTCCTTTCTTTCTCCTTTTTTTTCTTCTTTTCCTTCTTCTTTGTCCTTTTTCTTTTTTCTATTCCCCCGCCCGCCCCCCTTTTTTTTTCTTTTTTTTTCCTTTTCTTTTTTTTTTTTTTTACCTATCACGAAGAGATCTTCCGTCGCTATCATCTTTCTTAACAAATTGGAACGAGGCTCTTACGGCCACGTAAAGCGGCTATCGATTTCCATAATTAATTTCCCGATGCCGTGGATATAGTTAATCCCGCCTGTACAGGCAACTCTCTCTACCTCTCTCTCTCTCTCTCTCTCTCTCCTTCTCCCTTTCTCTCTCTCTCTCTCTCTCTCTCACTCTTTCTCTTTCTCTTTCTCTTTCCGTTCGATGGTCGAGACGCGGCGCGTAATGAAATGCACCCTTCCTCCTTCTGGCTCTGTTTAGGCGACATTATTATTCCTCGGGCCGACGAGAGCCGGCGGCGCTGCCAACCGGGAGTCAAAGTATTCTCAACTACGAGCTGCTACCGAGAGCGGCTTATGTATCGTCGAACAGGGAATTAAGTACATAGTCTGTCCTTGTCGTTACAACCAAGTATATACACTTTCTTATCGAATTAAATTTTAACGCTGACTCTTTTTTTCCTCTCACTCTCTATCATCTCTCTCTCTCTCTCTCTCCTCTCTCCTCTCTCTCTCTCTCTCTGTTTCGTTTCTCTTTGAGAACGGAGTCGTAATTGAAAACGGGTCAGGCGCGTTTTACGCGTTCTATCCAACGACTACCACGAAGACGACAACGACGACGACGACGATGACGATGATGACGACGTCGACGTCGACGTCGAGCTTTTCGTCGTGCGGCCCAACGGACTGTGTTTAACAACATCCAACGTGAACGTAAAGCTCACTTTGAACCTTGCTCACAAGCACTTCTGGCATTTATTTTCATGCCTCTTTAATGACACCGTTCGTCCCTTTTCTAGATGCCGGCGACCGCCCCCGTAGAGAGAAAAAAAGGAAAAAGTTGAGAAAAAAAAAAGCGTAAAAAAAAAAAAAATAAACACAACCCCTCTACCACATCATCATCTTATATCCACGATCTTCTTACTATCTCTTTCTTTTTCTCTGTCTCTCTCTCTCTCTCTCTCTCTCTCTCTCTTTCTCTTTTAAAATTTTTACCATTTGTTACAAAAATATATTTTTTAATATTTACGCCCAAATCCTTTCTAATAATTTTCTTCAAAATGATCGAAAAATATTAGCTCAATGAGTCGTTTTAATTATTTCATGTGATTTAAATGGTCCAACTTTTGTGAGAGTTTCCTTCTTAAGAATAGACTAGGACAAAGAGAGAGAGAGAGAGAAGATGAGAGAGAGAGAGAGAGAGGGAAAGAGAAATAGAGAAAGAGAGAAAGGGGCTTGATAAATGAAGATGAGATGCCTGCAGAGATGCATTGAGCATCATCGATCAAAGACCACTGGATGGTTCGTTAATCCTCTCCTAGTGCAATTTCCGTTTGGCAAAATCGTGCTCCATGACTTTATTCATTCCAAACTAGGTGTTTGTACGTGTCGAGTGGCTAGTAGCGAGGTCACTGTTGACCGGCAATTCGTTTTGAAACGTTTCGAAAATTTCACATACCACTACATTTACTGTGGTTTATTAATTGTCAGTAAATAATCGATACTAAATCCAGAATATCCATACTATACATGTATATATATATATATATATATATATATACAATATCTTTTATATTGTACACGAAATTTATATATAAATATTATATATAATATAAATAAGGGTATATCGTTCCTCGAAGGAAGGAAAAAATTTTGTAATTAATTATAATTCATATCGTTATAATATATAAATCCATTGCGTTCGATTTCAAAGTTACGATATGAAAATAGTATCTCGTATCTTCGTTTTAAAATATTCATCTCTCAACTAATATTCAAATTCATTTACGGAAAATTTATTTTCCAAGATAATCGCGTTTAATCGTTCTCGGGAAAACCGTCAAATTTATCCGTACGGTGTGGCACAGAGCGGTGCGGCGCGACGCGGCGCAGTGGTGCGGCTCGTTCGGAGACACAAACTCGCAATTAGACGAGCGGAACGTTATCTTGTCGAGTTATTCGAACAATTCACGTTTGTTAAATATATATATATATATATATATATATATATATATATATATTTATGCGTGTGTCCATGTATATATATATACCAAAGTACTTATCTCCCTACCATATATATATATATATATATATATATGTATTTACTATATATACCATTGTCGAATGAACGAATCGCAAGAGGCAATCAGAGACAAGACGATTACTTATCCCCCTATCCCACCTCTTTCATCTCATACTACTAGCGTGTCAGCGGATTCGAGTTAATTCGACGAAATCGCGTGATGAAGGAGGACTCCCGAAAAGAACCCAACAACAAGGTTAACGTTATCGCGTTGAATTTTCGGGCTGCTTATTACAAAGAGAAGAAAAGAGAGAAGGAGAGAGAGAGAGAGAGAGAGAGAGAGAGAAAGAAAGAGAGAGTGAATAAGAGAGAGAAAGGAACGAAACGCTCGTAGATTCTTGTAATATATCGCTCGCTCGCTACGGAAATATGCATTTACGAGGAGTAGCGAAGGAGGATGGTTTAGTAGCTGATATTGGTGTTACTAGTAGTAGTAATAGTACTAGTAGTAGTAGTACTAGTAATACTAATACTAATAATAATAATAGTAATAGTAGTAGTACCAACATTAACAATAGTAGTATTTGTAATACTAGTACTAATAGTAGTATTAATAATAGTAATACTAGAAGGAATAGTAGAAATAGTACTAATGGCAGTACTAGTAGAAATAGTAGTAGTAATAGTATTAATAGCAGTATTAATAGTAATAGTAGTAGTAGTAGTAATAGTAGTAGTAGTAGGAGTAGGGTTATATAGGATCGGCGCGCCGGAAATCACGGTGGAAAAGGACGGTGGAAAGCGCGCAAGAAATTTTAATAACCGGCGATACGATCGAGTCTGCAGCACACGGCTTCGGTTAGGCCACGCTAAATCACGGTGCACCTGGTGCTCGGCATGTTCGTTCCCTCTCTCTCTCTCTCTCTCTCTCTTTTTCTCCCCCCAATTCTATCTCTCTTTCTCTCTTTCTCTTTGCAAGACTAGGATAGATGTATTTGCCTGTGCACACGCTGGATTACCTTCCTCTTCTTCTTTCAACCTAACAAACATATTCTCTTTCTCTCTCTCTCTCTCTCTCTCTCTTTCTCTCTTTCTTTCTCTCTTATTTCGTTCTTCTCTTCCTTTCTGTTCTATTATCTTCTGTTCTCTTCTTCTTCTTCTTCTTCTTCTTCTTCTTCGTCTTCGTCTTCGTCTTCGTTTTCGTCTTCATCTTCGTCTTCGTCTTCTTCTTCTTTTGGCCTTCAGCTTTACTCACAGTCTAATCTCTTTCTCGTTCTACTACTTTTTCTCTTTCACTTCAAGTCCTTTCTTTAGTTGTCTCTCTCTTTCTCTCTCCCTCTCTCTCTCTCTCTCTTTCTCTCTCTCTTTCTCTCTTTCTCGTTCTCTCTTCATCCATCTCCTTTCTTAGCCTCTCGTATTAAACAACCCCAAGAGCGAAAAGGTTCGTGGAAAAGGCGAATGCTATAAATATGACGTGGAAGGTCGAATAGGGCTGAGGAGAGAGGAAGGGAAAGAAAGAGAGAGAGAGAGAGAGAGAGAGAGAGAGAGAGACAGAAAAAGAGAATGGAGCAAAAAGAGTAGAAGGAGAAGACTGTCTATCCTCCATACAATGCGTATCGTGGCAATCCTATTTTCGGAGATACTCATCTCTCTTTCTCTCTCTCTCTCTCTCTCTCTCTTTCGAACCATCTCTCTTCCATCGTTAAAATCAGAAGGGGAAACTTAAACGTTCTCTGCTTCCCTATTGGCACCTTGAATTTACCACTAAACGTGTATCTACCTGTCTTCTTTCTTCTTCTTCCTCCTTCTCCTTGACGATTTTAAATGCCACGTAGACCATCGGGCCAATCTTCGAGCTCAAAACTTTCGAGCTCCTAGATAAATCAACGTCGTTGGCGAGGGAATCTATAGGAGTTAGAGGGCCAGAGGGTTAAAGGGAAAGAAGAAAAAGAAAAGGAAGAAGAAGAAGAAGAAGAAGAAGAAGTAGTTCTTCGAGTGAAAAGAATTCACATTCTTGCGTATACTAGAGGGGGAGAGAGAAAGAAAACAAAAAAGAAAAGAAAAAGGAAGAAGAAAAAGAAAACTTCTCCGGCACGATTTTTCTTTGTAGAAAGTGAAAAAGAAATCAAACGTGAAGTTGTAAGAATGACTATTATCGGCTATTATCGAAAATTTTGCTATGTAGCAAACGATCGAATGAAAATAGTCCATGAGGAAAAGACTTTGGTGACTCACTTTTACGTTATTTAGACGCCACTTGTACGTACGTTTACGTATATATATATATATATAAGTACATACATACGTACATACATATATGTATACATATATGTATATATGTATACATAAGTGTATCTATAGTACGTATATACATATGTTATGTAGGTATCTAAACGTCGATAGAATAAGAAACGTGGTTGAACGTGGTGGAATCGTTTCGTCAAATTTTCGATCGACCAACCGGACTTACATACACATACATATACATATATATATATATATATGTATATCTATATATATTAGTCACTAGGTACAGTTCATCATCGGTATCGAGTATCTCTACCACAACCTTCTTCACCTACGATGGTTTATGTAAATATAATACATAGGTATATAGATAGGTAGGTGGGTAGGTGGATAGGTAGGTAGGTAGGTAGGTAGGTAGGTACGTATAGTTTCATACATACGTTCACGAGTATGCCGTTACCGTGAACATAATAGAAATCGATGGGCCGTCGTTACCGCACGGCTTTCGGTCCTTTCAACCGTGGGCCGATCGGCGCGTTAAGTCGCGCGTACGTTTTCAATCACCTGCCGATCCACGAAATAGTTCTACTTTCCGTTGCTAGAGCTTGTTTGAACAGAACTTCTATCTTCTGGTTAAATGAAACAGTGTGTGTGTGTGTGAGAGAGAGAGAGAGAGAGAGAGAGAGAGAGAGAAAGTCGTTGGATTCCTCTAAACTAGTCTTACGTGTTTGTATACGTATATGTATACCTATGTATATACGTACGTACGTATATATGTATGTATGCTTCCATGTGTTTGTTCGTCTGTCTGTCTATCTGTCTGTCTGTCTGTCTGTCTGCTTGTCTTTAGTATACCGATTACTCTTGCTTCGCAAACAGACCACTGACACGTCTACAAGAAAATGAACAAGCGAATTACATCCATCGTCCAAACGACCGTGACAAGAGCAAACATAATAAAAGATAACGTTATCGTTTAGGAGAGAAATCTTGATCTAAATCTTTAACTAAATTAAACGAATCGACGAAAATTTGAAATAATGTCAACGAGTAAGAAAATTTGATACGTTCGTTCATCGAACGAACGACATCAACATCTTCACTCCTATTTCCCTTTGTCTATTTATTCATGCGCTTGGATTTCTTCTTTCCTTTTACTATCCGATTGTCGAAAATAAATAAATAAACAAAGAAAATAAGTAAATAAATAAATAAATGCGTCTCGGTAGATCGGTCAGTTGAGAATAAATAATTTTCATAGAAAATCGGGCGATTTGCGTATTCCTTTCTTTTATTTCAATACATGGAATATCGTAACGCGACCTATGCAACATTTCTATATCATTATTATATTATTAACGCTCGTTATGCATGCAAACATATATCTACATATGTATTTTATATACGTCATCATATATATATCATATATATATATATATATATCAGATGTAAAATTACACGAGGAAGTGGACGTTATCGCGAAATTAGAAAAACATTGGACCCATTAAATTATTCGACTCGGTCGTTATGTAAATTTGCCAAACGTTAATGAATCGTTTATATCATCGATCGTAAATTAATCATCAAGGAATATTTTAACTTTCGAAATACGATCTATGGTATAATATCCGTTCTAATCGACAAGGGTCAAAGAATGGGATCGTGCCTTTCTTTTCTTTTTTTTTATCTCTCTACCTCTCTCTCTCTCTCTCTCTCTCTCTCTCTCTTTCTCTCTCTCTCACATTGTTCGATCCTTAAGAAACGACGGCGTTCTTATTTCGAGGTAGGTTACGGCAAAGAAAAAGTTAATATCGTCGAGCCGGTGCTAAAAGCGTCAAGAACAATCGGTCGCCTTGAGCGTGCCTGGACCATTAATCAGCATCGACGAATTGCCGCGTTGGAATCTCATAAATTGCAATACAAGCTCACTCTCTCTCTCTCTCTCTCTCTTTCCTCCCTTCGTACGTTCGTCCTTCTCTTTCTCTCTCTCTCTCTCTCTCTCTCTCTCTCTTTCTCTGTTTGCCTCTTTCCAACCTGCGCACCCTCCCGTGGCCAGGTCGCTTATCGCACGATTTATTCGCGCACGCGTGCACGTTTCGCTTTATAGGAAGGCTTCTCAATGAGGGAAGATTTATTGGCGAACTTGTTGGTCGTGTAAAATAAACATGGCCACGCTTAACCGTTTCCCTATTTTATCTTTCTCTCTCGATTCTCATACGAAAAATGGAGAGAAAGATAGATAGATATAGGGAAATATAGATAGAGATAGAGATAGTGATGTAGAGAGAGAGAGAGAGAGAGAGAGAGGTTAAGGGAGAAAATATTCTCTCAAACATTCTCTCTATTTTTCTGTTATTTTCTTTTTCTCTCTCTCTCTCTCTCTCTCTCTCTCTCTTCTTTCTTTTTTACCTTTACTGCAATGTCACTACATTGAACGTTCAATTGACTTTGATTATACTCGTGGTCAATTTTTTCTTTTTTTCTAAATGCTATTTTTATTATTCCCTTTTTTGTTCATTTCCTTTTTAATTCTCTCTTTTTTTCTCTTTTTCTTTACAAAGTATATGCTCGTTTCTCTTCTTTTTTTTCTTTATTTCTTTCTTTCTTTCTTTCTTTCTTGTTTTTTTTTGGAAGATAAAAATTATTTTTTCAATTTTATTATCTCCTGTCGTCCGTGGACACTCTTTCTAATATAGATATTTATCTTCGTTGTTCTTTTTCTTTCTTTCTTTTTTTTTTTTTATTGTTCATTTAAATATAAACATTAATTTTCTCTTCTTTATAACATTCTTTATAACAATGTACATAT
>NC_062188.1:3287007-3294507 GCF_912470025.1 Vespa velutina
TAACGACGATAGAATTATATTCGATCATCAACAACAAACGTATAAATTATTATCATTAAAGAAATATTAATGTTTAATCTTAATTAATTAATATTAATAATAATAATAATTATTATTATTATTATTATAAAAATAATAATAATAATAATTTTAATTTTAATTAATTTAAATTAAATAAAATTAAGAAATAATAGAAATATATTTTCAAGGAATTAAATGCATTTCGAATGGAATGAAATGGGATTAAAATTAATCGAGATATCGAGACTCGTGAAAATTTGAAATACTTGTTATAAATAACGATTAAAGTATCGTCGTGTCATTCAAGAAAGATTATTGCACTTAAATACATAAGAACTCGTCCGTAAAATGTGAAGCTATTTTTTCTGTTTTTTTTTTTTTTTTTCTTTTTTTCTTGCGCCATTAAAAAGTTACTCTTCAAGTGTCCCATATATCTTCAGCCACCACGTTCATTTTTAAAAAGAGAAAAATTCTGTCATTCGCTCGATGAAAATTTTGTTATTCGTTTAGAAAATTTCTCCAAAGAATTCTCACGTGTGAGCGTTCGATATGACCTAAAGAAAAACAGCGAAGGCGAGAAAACGAAATAGAAGAAAAAAAAAAAAAGAAAAAAAAAAAGAAAAAAAGAAGAAGAAAAAGAAAAAGAAAAAGAAAGGAAAAAAAGGAAGACAAAAAAATTAAAACCAATAACAAAAGAGTAAAGAAAAAAAAAACAAAGAAGAGGGAAGAAAGAGTCAATCGTAGAATTTGCCAAAGGAAGACACTTGTATTTTCTTTCAAAGTATATCCTGCACATACGTACAGTAGAGAAGTAATCTTGACTTTCGATCAATGTATCAAACGGAAACACGCGAACGATTTTCTCTCTCTCTCTCTCTCTCTCTCTCTCTCTCTCTCTCTCTCTCTCTCTCTCTCTTTTTCTCTTTATTTGGCCGATCGAATTAGAGAAATGGAGAGTCGATATATACGACATTGGCAATACTAAAAGGCTTAAATAACGGTCGTTGGAAAATACTTCGAGGGATGAGAATTGAGAATGAGAAAAGGAAACGCGCTCCATGCGGGCGGAAGAGTAGTAGAGAAGGAGAAAGAAAAACAATAGCTCGATTGGTTTCCCTCGTTCGTCGAGAGTCAGATAAACTACGTACTTTAATATTTTCGATCTCTTTTTCTCTTTCTCTTTCTCTCTCTCTCTCTCTTTCTCTTGGAAAGAACGAAGCCGTCGTGAAACAACGACGACGACGACGACGACGACGACGACGACGACGACGACGACGACGACTACTACTACTACTACTACTACTACTACTACTACTACTACTACTACTACTACCCCGATGGTAACGCCATTGACGAAGGGGTAGTTTTCTCTCTCTCTCTCTCTCTCTCTCTCTTTCTCTCCCTATTTCTTCGGCTACGCAGACGCGGTTTATCGACTATTGCATATACACATACATACATATGTATATGTATATATTAAATATATATATATATACACACGTATGTGCGTATGTGTGTTTATATATATATATATATATTCACGCAAATATCACATTTAATCAGGATTCTGATCATTCGTTATTCTGACAAGCGCTAAGGCCAAGTGCAAAGATTTATATTTACCTTCGTTGCATCAACAATTTGGACGCATATATGTGTCTAAATATATGTATATATATATATATATACACGCAACCGATTAAAATAAGGACCCATCTATATAAGATACACATGTATATGCCTCTAAATATGTGTATATAATAGTATATAGGTATATACTATATATTACTTAGGAGAACGAGAGAAACGTTTCGTCTCGTTTCGTTTCGTTTCGTTTCGTTTCGTTTCGCAGTACCTCGAACAATTTCTCCACTTCCACTCTCTTTCTCTCTCTCTCTCTCTCTCTCTCTTTCTTCTCTTTGTTCGTTCGTCGTCCGTCTCGGCTCCGGATATTTGTCCGGATTGCAATTGCAGACGGCTTTTTCCCACTCCGTTCAAACCCCCTCCCCCTTTCTCTCTCTCTCTCTCTTCTTTCCTTGCCACCCTCTCTCTCTCTCTCTCTCTCTCTCTCTCTCTCTCTCTCTCCCTCTTTGCTTCCGTGTTTTTCTTCCCACACTTGTTCTCCCTCTCTTTATGCGTTTCTTTCTCGCTCTTCCATGCAACAAACCCCACGTAAAGCAATATTTTACTTGGTCGCACGCGCAGACTTCCCTAGCCGCAAGGAAGAAGACCAACCACCACTATCACCACCATCACCACCATCAGTAGGGACTAACTCACGGGGAAGAGAAAGATAGAAAGATAGAAAAAAAGAAAGAGAAAGAGAAAGAGACGGAGAGAGAGAGAGAGAATGAGAGTGAGCATGAGAGAGAGAGAGAGAGAGAGAGAGAAAAAAAAAGAAAGAGAGAGGAGGACGCAAAATGGTTTCGAGATGCCCGATGACCGATCGAGCACATTTCTCCCCCTTGTGGAAATACGAACCGGACACGCGGGAGTAGCCGATGCGTTAATCTCGTACGCTACCCTTAAAATAGCTTTACCGTCGTTCCAGTTCGAACACGAATAACGAACACGAATACAACCATGAACACGAGCGCGAACACGAACACGAACACGAGTTGTCGCTAGGATGGACCGTGTCAACGTCAAGTATTTGATCTCAATTTGATTCTATCTCGGTTCACTACTACGTTATTCTCCTTCGGTGTCTCTTCTTCGTCTATTTCTCTTCCTCTTTTCCTTTTGAATCTTCCCTTTGAGGAGAGTAAATTCCTTTTAACTTCTATGTAACACTCAACGATTTATTCGTTCATCGTTTGATAAAAGACATATGCGTTTTAGCTTGAAAGGTTTTAACAGACTTTGCTTTCCTCTATCTCTCTCTCTCTCTCTCTCTCTCTCTCTCTCTCTCTCTCTCTCTTTGGTCCTTCTTTTAATACAAGGATTTTCTATAATCTTTGGTAAAGAAAGATAAAGATGAAAAAAGAGAGAGAGATAGAGAGAGAGAGAGAGAGAGAGAGAGAAAGAGAGAGAGGGAGAGAGGGAGAGATCGTCAAGCTGATAACGTTTATCTGGCGAATAATACGAAAAACGAAAAGGAAGTTTCTTCTCCCTCGTAATTTAGAAGATAATATTACTGGCAGTGTAAACTCTCAACGAAGTAGTAGCTTCTATATATTCCGAACAGCCTCCCGGCCTTTTGATAAAAGTAGCAGAATAAGTTTGTGTTTCCCGGTCTGCCACCCTTATTTGTTCTATCGGCAACGTACAATCGCGAACTCTTCTTTCTTTTTTTCTCTCTCTCTCTATCTTTTTATTTTCGAGAGGAAGAATATCGAAGCTTTACCGTCGTCGACGTTCCTCTTTCCTCCCCTTTCTCTTTTTCCTTTCTTTCCACTTTCTCCTCTTTTTCTTTCTCTTCTTCCCTTTTCTTCCTCTTTTCTCTTTTCTCTCGTTTCTATACTCTTCATACCATCTACTCAAATGTGAAAGGTCTTCCAGGATTTACAGAGCACTGTCAACAATCCTTTATCGAAGCGTTCTTTGAAGGTCGATGAATTTGACGTTTCATCGAAATTTTATTATCTACCACTCTTTCGTGAGATATGACGTCGCGCAGACGGAATCGATACTTCAGTTTTAATCCTACGTTATTATCGGATTTTCAGTCTCTTCTTATTACTCATATACGTAGATATATATATATATACTAGATTCCCTATGTGCATATCCTTGAAAAAAATATGCAAATATATATATATATATATATATATTTATATATATAATATATATATAATATATATATATATATATGCAAGCCCTATTTATATATGGCTGTTCGATAATTATTATATTATCATCTTAATATATAATATCCTCGTGAAATAATAAGAATTTGCTTGATAAAGATTTATTTAAATAACAAATAATATTATATAAAGATAATATTACATAAGAATAATTAATTTTATTTTATTACTTTTACAAGTTTTAATTAAATAAAATTTATTCTACCATCTCTCAATATTTTAAATGATAATATTTATTAAACTATATATATATATATATATATATTTACGGATATGATGCACAAATTAAGACATTATTTAAAACAAAAGGAAAGGAAATAAAAAACATTACTTAAAAAAAAAAAAAAAAAAAAAAAAAAAAAACTTTTTATATCAGAATAAACCCAAGAGATATTTAGGTGGCCACATTTAAATGGACAATTCTGTATATATAGATATATTCGAAGGAAACGTTTTCGATATAGCCAAATGGAATAGCGAAATAAAGTAATTTGCAAGATAGTCCTGGATAGATTTTTCCTAAGGGTTCCTGTCCGCAGCCTGTTTAGGTTTGGGTTGCTTCTGCAAAAGTAGATTTCTAAGTTAGATACGGTTAACGTCGTTTTTGGATAGGAGATAGGACTCTCTCTCTCTCTCTCTCTCTCTCTCTCTCTCTCTCTCTCTCTCTCTCTCTATCTATCTCTCTCATCCAAAAGGGAGAATGTTTCCAAGATCTACGGCCTAGATCTACGATCTGGATACTAGATTTCGATACTTTCTCGCACCGTTGGTTATCCGTGTATTCCAATACTCTTAGAATGTATCTTCACCCATTACCGTTCTTACCCTTCTTTCAGAATACTCATATCCTCTTGATTCACCCTACCTTTTACTTCTCCATCTCTATCTTTATCTCTCTCTCTCTCTCTCTCTCTCTCTCTCTCTCTCTCTCTCTCTCTCTCTCTCTCTCTCTCTCTATCTATCTATCTATCTATCTATCTATCTCTTTCTTTTCTTTCTCTCCTTCCCTGTCTTCTACCCTCGACACCCTCACGACGACTTCTCAAGGAGAAGTCTTTTCTTCAATTTGCATAACTTTCCGGCAGGCACGTCGTACTCCGAACAAGGGGATTTCGATGAACCTAAATATCGCTTCCCACGGAAAGAAAAAGAAGAAAAAAAGAAAAAAAGCGAGAGAGAATAGAAAGAGAGAGAGAGAAAGAAAAGGAAAAAAAAGGGAGCCTGTTGATCGTTTTATGAAAATTTCACGCTACCTTCCGCTCTAAAAGAGAACTCGGAAAAGGTCGATTCCAGGCTTGACCTTTTTTCTTCTCTTTTTTATATATACATATATATATATATATATATATATATATGCACACACATTTTATATATCTTATACATATACTTATAAACTCAGATATATATTTAAACTGTTCATTTAGATAATGGTAAAAGTCTTATTCGTCAGGACGAATTATTTATACGTTGCCCCGTATATTAAAAGGAGATCTTTTTTAGGATACCATTATCAAGATTTTTTTTCTTTTTCTAATAGAATTAATAAGACGTTAGAATCTAATCACTAATTAATTATACATAATGATTATGACGAATATTAAATCGTTATCAAGTTTAACAATCGCTAAAATGCAAGCAGATGGTTGAGGAAAATCGACCGTCCGTTCACTCGAACGATTTTAAACTGGGCAACACGGCACGGCACGGAACGGTGCGATGCGATGCGATGCGGTGCGGTGCGGTGCGGCGTTAAATTTGAAAACTTGGAGGGTAGTAGACAGACCGTTGTCGAATCGAACGACCAGCCGTTGCTGTCACTGCTTGCTAGTTCCTGCTATTGCTGCTGCTGCTGCTGCTGCTGCTGCTGTCGTTGTCGTTGTCGTTGCTGTTGCCGTTGCCGTTGCCGCTGCCACTGCTATTGCCACTGCTGTTGGGAAATGTAAATGCGTCCTTTTTCTTTTGGTGCCTCGAGGGAGGCGGAGAACGATCCTTTTCGAACAGGTGGCAGAGGCCAGATGCGTTCCAACAGGTAGGAAACCAAACGACCATGATTCTTTTTCTCTCTATCTCTCTCTCTCTCTCTCTCTCTCTCTCCCTCTCTCTTTATCTATCTATCTATCTATCTACCTCTCTCTTTCTTTCTATGTCCAGAAATGCATAAATTATAAACTCACGATATCTTTTTGAATTTCAAAATCGAATCCTATAAATTTCTAGTATGTTTTTATTATATATCACATATATCACAATATATTAATATTTATATATTATCTTATACTCTCGATATATTTTGAGACATCTGTTTGTTTTCAGATTTTGTTGAGACCAATAATTTTCCGAAAATTTTCATTAGTGAAATTTCACTACGTTTATCATTTAATCTTTCGTCAATTCGATTAGTTTCTATCTTAAACGTGTTTACTTACCAATAACGAGATTTAATTTTACTCTCTCTCTTTCTCTCTCTCTCTCTCTCTCTCTCTCTCTCTCTCTCTCTCTCTCTCTCTCTTTCATTCTTTCTTTCTTTTTCTCTGATATCCTAATTTCCTTGACTATTACTACACTCTTCCTTCCTTTTCTCGGAAAAAATTAATCGAATTAAAATGTCGACGCAACGATTCGTACAATCATTCGTTTACTACCGGATTAATTTCATTTCGTATTTCGACATTCATATTACCAAAGTTGTCGGACACAAGTGCTTTCATCATTGATAACAGTCAGCCAGAATATTTTTCATTAGACCGTCGCGTTCCACTTTTCGGAGTTCGTTGAATTGTTTCGTTGAAACGTTCAAAATTTTCCCTATGTATGCGGTTACACATCTGTAAAACCAACGATGAAAAGTATTCAAGTTGTTACATTTTAAAAAATAGTAACATATATATATATATATATATATATATATATATGTATGTTATGACCCAAATTTATATTAATTCCATTTTTTTTTTATACCTAATAATTATATAATACGCAGAAACAAGAGTGAAGGAAAGATTGGTCCATATTATATATCAAATTTTTCGATCTTTTTTCTATCAAAACAAAATAAGAAATAATTTCTCTACGAATAAAACTAATCGATCATTTATTTATGATTTCATCCTATATACGTAATACTGTAAATATATTTTAATATTTATAAAAAAAGATTTTCTTTTCTCAATATTTTATAACTACATAAAATGTTAAAGACCAGAACGAAAGACACAGTTGATCGATATAATAGATCAAAAATGTTTTGATTTGTAAAAAAAAAAAAAAAGAAAAAAAAAAAAATTAAAAAAGAAAAATTTGTCGATCAAAGAAATTAATCGATCGTTTTAATTATGATTTGCAGAACAGTTTCGGTCGGGAGGAAGCTCATATGGAATGGCATCGTGTGGATCCTTGCCGAGGAGAAGGGGGCCGATCGCGATAACGATGCTCGTCGTTTTGACGAGTGCCGTGTCAGGCGGCTTTTGTCCGCCACGATGTCGTTGCGACGACGAAACCCTAAAGGCATCATGCGCTTACGCGGATCTCGAATTCGTACCGATCCAGCTCAATCCGGAGATACGACATTTGGATCTGTCGAACAATCGTGTGGCAAACCTACATTTAACATTTTGTTTCTACGGTAACCTGGAAAGTCTCGATCTTAGCTCGAATCTGATTCGTACACTTG